>NW_015173695.1:679584-685260 GCF_001447785.1 Gekko japonicus | reverse complement strand
TCCTGCTGACCAATGTCAGGCAAATTGAGAGGAATCACTTGTTCACCTATCTAATCAAGCCAGGCCCGTAGCCAGGATTTTTTTGTAATTCAGGGGGCCATTAAATAAGTCAGGGGGCACTGGCATCACAAGAATAAAAATAAAATTTAAAAAACTCACACTCACAAGTTGGAGCACCTGTAAACTGCTTGGAGCCAAGGAGGCTGCTAAGTTCTCCTGTGTAAATGCCTGAAAGAAGCAGAGTGGTCGCCTGGGGGAAGGGGTGGCGGCAGTGGGCCTGGGCTAGATGGAAGCCAGGGGGCCTTGGCAGGAAGTCAGGGGGCTGGGCCCCGATATGCCACACTGTAGCTATGGGTCTGAATCAAGCGCTTTCAAGCGGCTGATACTCAATGTTAAGTCGTGTAAATAAGAACATAAAAACATAAGAGACGCCAATGTTGGATCAGGCCAAAGGCCCATCCAGTCCAACACTCTGTGTCACACAGTGGCCAGAAATACCAGTGCCATCAGGAGGTCCACCAGTGGGGCCAGGACATTAGAAGCCCTCCCACTGTTGACCCCCCCCCAAGCACCAAGATGACAGAGCATCACTTGCCCCAGAGTCCCTATGTTGTGAACAGCACGTTGGAGGTGATCATATATAGGGTAATCATATATATGAGAACATAAGAGAAGCCAATTTTGGATCAGGCCAATGGCCCATCCAGTCCAACACTCTGTGTCACACAGTGGCCAGAAATACCAGTGCCATCAGGAGGTCCACCAGTGGGGCCAGGACATTAGAAGACCGCCCACTGCTGACCCCCTCTAGCAGGCTGAGAACAATGAAGTGGGCCAGCTGGACCACTCTATGACAGAATCAAAAGTGATAATAACCCCACGCCCCATTTTAAAAAATCAAAATCCCCATGAAAAATAAGCACAGTAAAGTGGGAAGGCTCGATATCAAGGCACAGGCATGTCTTTTACTGATATATTGCTATCAGGGAGCAATTTTTTTTAAAAAAAATAATCAAAGACTTGCTTACAGACTTGGCTGCACAAGGAAAAAAAAATCCCTTCTTACTATGTTAGGTTTGGGTGTGAAAGTTGGATAATAGAGAAAGCTGTCAGGAAGAAAGTAGATTCATTTGAAACGTGGTGTCGGAAGAGAGTTTTAGAGATGCCATGGAAACCCCCCCCCCCAAAAAAAAGACAAATAAGTGGGTTCTAGATCCAATCAAGTTGGAACTCTCCATAGAAGCTAAAAGGACTAAACTGAGGCTATCATCCTTTGGTCACATCACGGGAAGACAAGAGTCACTGGAAAAGACAATAATGCTAGGAAAAGTTGAAAGCAACAGGAAAAGAGGAAGACCGAACATGAGATGGATGGATTCAATAAAGGAAGCTACAGCCATCAGTTTGCAAGACCTGAGCAAGGCTATCTATAGGACAGGTTGGAGGGCATAAATTTGTAGAGTCGCCCTAAGCTGGAAGCGACTTAATGACTCACACACACACGGGGGGGGGTTGAGGCATATCAAGAGAGCCAAGCACAAAGGCAAAGAGTGAAGGCTAGGTGGCCAGCAACACACTGCTCCTGTGCTTTCTGCAAGTGCAGGGAACCAAATGGCTGCAGCAAAAAAGCTCTGGGAGGGGGCAGAGAAAGAAAAAGGTATGAATTGCTGCAAGCATGTGGGAAGATCAATGATGATCACTCCTGCGCCTTCTTATAGTGATATAGAGATAATTCACTATCAGGTGGGTGGGTGCTTTTTGGTTTTGTTTTTTTTTAATAATGCTTGAAAATTTGCCAACACAAAGGATAAAAATTCCTCGCTACCAAGGTGGGGGAAAGAAAGCACAAGGTGAGGTTTTCCACGGTCATGGTCCAGTCAGTGGAAAGTGAGCAGGAAGTGAGAGGAACCAATAAAAGTGCAGGATAGCCCAGGCAAGCCCGATCTCGTCAGATCTCAGAAGCTAAGCAGGGCCAACCCTGGCAAGTACTTGGATGGGAGACCTCCAAGGAGTACCAGGGCTTGGGATGCAGAGCCAGGCAATCAAGCCAACTCCCTGAAATGTCCAAGCCCCACTAGGAGTCGCCAGAAGTCAACATGACTTCCAAGCATGCAAGCACATACACACATGCACACACACACAAAACTCCCCCCACAATTTTTAAAAAAGGGTAGGAAACATTACACATGCAAACATACTTGACCCAAATTCAATTGCTAGAAAAAGATCCCCAAAGAACTGGGGAGGGGAGGGTTGTTGGAGGAAATGCAAGGCAAAAACTAATGACCTAAGAGAACGTGCAAAAGACAGGAGATACGCCAAAGCAGTATGAGGCCAGAACTGATGCAGTAGCAAAGCGTGGAAAACCCCTAAGATACACATTACTCCTGTTACGTGGATGGCCACGGGACACGGTCAGTGCCTTTGTAAGCACGCAACCCCCCTTCCCCCAGCAGACTACAGTATGGTAAATGTACATGTCAAATTGCCTTTATTTGGGTAAAACCAGTTCCAACAGTACAGTAACACAATTTGTACTGGCTGATGACTGCAAGACTTAGTATTAAATTAAGCTCCAGTGGGCGATCCGACAGCATCGGCGCTCTACAAGAAGAAAAGAGTTTAAGAAAAAAGCATAATTCTACCCTGTCTACCCTGAGCTGCCACCAGACCACAGGTTTTGTGCCAGACTCGGGGGGGGGGGCAGTCAAATGTCAGTCCGCATTAGTTGCATACTGCTTGATCCACTACAGCACTCTTGGAGTTGTTTGGCTTAATTAGCCGATTAAAGGGTCTGGTTGAGCGGGACACGTTACTTGGGATCCCGAACTCATTAGCTGAGAATTGCGAGACAGCCATAAAACTGTGTTTTCTGCTGCAATTCAGCTGAGCTGGCGCAAGAGGTGGACCAAAAGCTTTGGGGAAATTCTCCTCTCCTCTCTCACAAGCTTACTCTGAAGTGGTTTTTCAGAACAGAGACTTGACAAAGAGCACCACAGAAAATGTCCAATGTTTATCTAAGGCACTGAGGAGAGAGCCTACCACAGCTTCCAGTCGCTAATCTGATGCAACAGTTGGGAAACTGGACTCAAGTTGAGAGGCCTGGGTTCAAGTCCTGCTTTTGCCATGGATGTACTGCAGGAACATGAGCGATCCACTGCAGCTCCCAGTTATCTCCCAAAGAAGTCACTGGTGGGGCTTCCTGGTGGAAGAAAGAGTCGTCGAAGTGCAGTTGACTTATGGCGACCCCATAGAGTTGTCAAAGCAAGAGACAAACAGAGGGGGTCTGGACTTCCTTGGTGGCCTTCCATCCAAGTATTTGTTGTTCATTGTTCAGTTGCACAGTCAAGTCCAACTCTCTGTGACCCCATGGACCACATCATGCCAGGCCCTCCTGTCTTCCATCATTCTCCGGAGTTTGCTCAATTTCATATTCGTTGCATCTATGACACTGTCTAACCATCTCATCCTTTGCCGTCCCCGTCTTCTTTGACCTTCAATCTTTCCCAGCATCAGGGTCTTCTCCAGTGAGTGCTCCCTTCCCATTGGGTGGCCAAAGTATCGGAGCTTCAGCTTCAGTATCTGGCGTTCCAGGGAACAGTCAGGGTTGATTTATTTTAGGATTGACCGATTTGATCTCCTTGCAGTCCAAGGGACTCTCAAGAGTCTTTTCCAGCACCATAATTAGAAAGCATCTATTCTTCGGAGCTCGGCCTCCCTTATGGTCTTATCCAATCCAATCCAATAATATCCAAGTATTATCCAGGACCAACCCTGCTTAGCTTCTGAGTCCTGATGAGATCAGGCTAGCCTGGGCCATCCAGATCAGGACGGTGGCGCTCCCACTGCTACTCAACTAAACTGGCTGACTGCCCCCCTGTCAGCCTCAGTTCCACATCTTGAAAATGTAAACAGATGATCTATTCTGTGTGGCCGTTGTGAAGGAAACCATAACAAAGACTGTAAGGCATTTTGCCAGTAACAGAAATTAGAGATGAAGAAGTTGCTGGCCCACTAAGATTCAGGGTTGGCCTTGCCAATTCACCTCTGACAGGAGTCAGACCACTGGTCTATCAAGTTCAGTATTATTTACTCTGACTGGCAGCAGAAGTCTTTCCTATCACCTGACTACTGCTTGCTCCTTTAAAGAGCGCCAGTTTGGTGTAGTGCTTAGGAGCGTGGACTCTAATCTGGGAGAACCAGGTCTGATTCCCCACTCCTCCACATGCAGCCACTGGTGTGACCTTGGGTCAGTTATAAGTTCTTTCAGAGCTGTTCTCTCAAGGGCAGTTCTTGAGAGAGCTCTCTCAGCCCCACCTACCTCAAAGGGTGTCTGTTGTGGGGAGGGGGAGGGAAAGGAGATTGTAAGACACTCTGAGACTCCTTCGGATAGTGAAGGGCGGAGTATAAATCCAATCTCCTCCTCTTCCTCTTCTTCTTCTAAAGTGGTGATGCCAGGTTCTGAACCTGGGAACTTCTGCATATCAAGAAGCTGCTCTACCACTCCACCACAGCCCCTCCCATGGCCTGTCCATTCCACTGAAATGAATGTGCCCCTGCAAAGTTGTTACTTCAAGCCCAGCATTCTTCTTCTTTTTCTTTTTTTGACTGTGGAGTTCAGGAATCTGGAGAATTACGTGCACGCCACTGCCCTCCATGACAGCATGAGATTCTTGGTTCAGAGCAACAATGTGGTAAGACGGCAGTGTGAGCAAGCATTTCAGCCTTTCTTTGTGGGGGAAACGTCAATTGCAGCAGACAAACTGATTCACGCAAGTGAAAGTCTGGACAGAAGTGAGCCAATACTTAGCCTGACTCAGTACAAGTCAATTTCCTTAGGAGCCTTATGCTGATGTAGCTTTTCATGTGCATGGCTATCACAGACCCACATGCTCCTCACAATGTTATCCAGGCTGCACTGACCTGTTCGGATGGATCTTCTGATAAACACACAGGTGCACATCCCTATCCAGAGGTACCAAACTGTTATATGCAGAGATGGATAGACCCGAGTATGCCTAGAATCGAAGAAGAGAGAATGGATACCTCCATTCTGCCCTGCTTCAGAGCTTCTGGAGGGCATTTGGGTTGACCACTGCGGGTAAACAAAAAAGGAGATCACACAAAAAAGGAGACCGGCTCAGCATTAAGAGGCTTCTAAAAAGCTGCGGTGGCTCAAGTGGTTAAGACGCTGAACTGCAGGCTGTGGAAGGTCAGTAGTTCAGCGGTTCAAGACCCGGGTGCCGCAAGACAGGGTGAGCTCCTGTCTCTAGTTCCAGCTCCTGCCAACCTAGCAGTTCGAAAGCAAGAAATTGCAAGTAGATAAATAGGGACCACTTCGGTGGGAAGGTAACAGCGTTCCGTGCGCCTTGGTGTTTAGTCATGCCGGCCACATGACCACGGAAACGTCTTCGGACAGCGCTGGCTCTTCGGCTTTGTAACGGAGATGAGCACCGCAACCCTAGAGTCGGATTCGACTGGCTTTCGAGCAAGGGAACCTTTACCTTTTTAAAAAGTGTTACTGGTGGCCCATCAATAGAAATAAAATTGTCAGACTTCCGGTTTAAGCGTTTCACCGCTCGGACGCGTCCCGTCTCGCTCTGATGGGGATGCGCCGAGACCCGTCTGACGGGAGGGGTCCGAGTTCGCCTCGGACCTCCCCAGTGTCTCTGTAGG
>NW_015173695.1:637256-679548 GCF_001447785.1 Gekko japonicus | reverse complement strand
GTTTTAAATTGGAAATAAAAAGACTTAAAGCCAAAATAAGCGCATAAGACGTTAAGCGAAGGCAAAAACTGCCAAAATAAACAAAGCGGATTTAAATCGCATAATTTTTGTCTTGTTTTGGGAAACTTACTTCTTGTTGATATTATGGCTGGGAGAGGACGGAGGGCGCCGTAGAAAAAACTGGTGACCAGAAATAACATACCAATGACTCCTTCCCAGAACCAGGAACTACAGACTTTTCTTCACTGTTAGCAAATGCACTGCACCCCCTAATGGAACAGATGACTAATCTCAAAACCATTGGACAGTGTCCAAAAACAACTGAATCAAATGGATAAAAGAACCTCAGTAACTGAAAAAACGTTGAAAAAATGGAAAAACAGACTGAGAGTATTAATAAGAGAGTAGATGAAGCAGAGAAGGAAAGATCCTCCGATAAAATGCAATTAATACAGCTCCAGCTGGAAAGATCTACAAATGTTCTACGCTTCCATGGGATCCCTGAAGAGAAGAACTTTTGGCGGAGGCTTTGGCCCCATTAATGGATTACCCAAACAGGAAGACCTTGTGAAAGAGATGGATGTAGCCTATAGGATCTACCCGGACTTTATAAAAAAGAATAAACTCCCAGGGGAAACCTACCTAAAATTCACGAAACAATCTACCAGAGAACTGGTGCTAAAATCTACAATGGGAAAAATCTTTAAAAATTAAGAATGAAGAGATAAAAATACTAAAAGACATTCCCTTTGAAGAAAACGGAGGAACTTATACAGGATGCTTACTCTCACTCTGTAATGGATCAAATGTTTAATCAGAAATATTATAAGAAAGAAAAGAACTCTAAACCGGATCAGGAGGAAGAAAATGATGAAGAAGAATCCTACTCACAGGATTCAAAAAGCACTACTTCCACATCACCAGAATCATCAGAATTGGAGAAAGGAGCGGCTGCCCCTAAACCTAAGAAAACGAAGAAACGCAGGAAGAAAAGACTCTAGAACAAGAACAATAGTTCTTAAAGGCAGAATTTGTTCTAAGCTATTAAATGCATACTCTTAAAGCAATACTACAATGAATTAAATTGTACACCAAACTTGTAATATTAGGTCACTAAGCCTTACTTTTTGCTCATAAGATCGTTTTATGTATTAGCTCTCCTTTCCCCAAACTAATAGATGATATAGTTTAGAATAGTGGTCTCCTTTCCCCATCAAGTAGTTTCTATGTACCCTGTTTCCCCGAAAATAAGACCTACCCCCAAAATAAGCCCTAGCAGGATTTCTATGCATTTGTGGTATAAGCCCTAGTGTGTCTTCTTGAGAAAAAAATAAATATAAGACAGTGTCTTAGTTTTGGGGAAACACGGTATTAGTCTATCCTTTCCCCATTTCCCATAGTTATAGTGATAGGGCATAGTTTCCCTTTCCCTTTCAATCTTTAGTTGTAGTTTTTTGTAGTTTATAGAAAATGCAAATTAAAAAATCCCCTTCGGGGGCAATAAATAAATAAATTGTCACTACAAACCTCTTTGAATACCCTGGAAGGTAATTTTCTTGAGGAAGATTATCGAAATCTTCAATATCTGGATTCTTCGTTGGAAAGAACTACTTTGGAAAGAGACTATTATGGAATATTTCACTGTGTATCAGAAGATTCATATTTAGTATTATTGTGCTTTATTGTGCAAGGACTCATATACTGAGCACATTGTACCTGTCCAATATAGTAACATTGTTACTAGTTCTATTGCGTCCTGCTTCATGGCTTTTCCCCATTGTTGTGACCACTGCAGATGACAGGAGTTGCAGATTCCAAAGACTTCTGCTCTAACCCAGGGAGGCGATTCTCCTATGTCCTTATAGATCATGCTCTCCCGGCCCTGTGAGTAATCGCAGAGCAGTAATTTTGTAATTTTAGAAAAGCTACTGCAGCTTGAAAGAATTTGGCACTCTGGAGCCAAGTGGCCTTTTTCTTTCTTCAGAAGGATTGAATTCTGTGGTGGGCTTGTTTGATTCATCTGGGTTGAGAGACCGTCCATTATGGCCAATTTCTCTGACTTGATGGTGGGCTGTGGCCAACGCTTTCATTTCATGAGAAAGATTTCTGGGGTGATTCACCATGGCCAAAGACGCATGTCATGGTCTGACTGGACGACAGCCAGCAGAGTTAGTCATCCAAACTGTAGCCCAGCCCCGGAATTGACATTTTGCATGGGGGGGGACGCATTTCGAGGTCCTCTCCCCAAAGCTGATGGCCTGAAAAAGTCAAGTTGAGTCTCAACTAAACATAACAACAGTAGCTGAGTAGGGAAACGGCAGGGGCCGATGCAGTTCCAGGGCTATTTCAACCAATGCCTGATGCCAATTCATGGAAATATACTTAGCAAAAGAAAAAGAAAAAGAAGAAATTTATAAACATTTGATGAAACAAAAGCTCCACTCAAAAATAAAGCCACTGGGAACCTCCGGCTAACAAGTGAGTCACCACCAGGATGCGATGACTAAGCGGGAGAAAAGGGAATTCCATTCCTTCTGCCAGGTTTTTATGTGATCAATTAGCTTTCGACAGGTGATAGAAGATTCGCTCTGGCTCCGGGCTCCAGTTGGTTCCAAGACAAATGCATTAAAAAGCGATCAGTGTCTTTAAAACAAATACATGGCAGAGCCGAATAAATCACAGGCCGGCTTGTTTCTAGGCACCCCCCCCCCATTGTAGAAAGCAAGCCAGAGAATCTCGGCCAGTAGTAGTTGCCTGTGCTAATGAAGGCTTCCCAGCTGTAAAATTCCAAAACCGTGTGTCATGCAGGGAGATGTTCCAAAACACTGGATTCCACCCTGTCTCGGTGATTCTTTTTCAGTTATGGCAACTCAGTTTCCACGGTCACTTGTGCTTATGTGTTTATGTATGCATCCTCCCCGCCCACCCCCCATCTATAGCATTTTTCTGGGATTCCCCCATTCTCCATCTGACATCTGACATTTGCTGGCCAGGGTACAAGAAGACTCTTTGCTTGCTGTAACCTGAAAGTAAAATTCTCACACTGCTTTAAGCAAACACCCGGATCCGTTGCATTACACCCATCCACAGCCATTATGGACATTCTTTGCATGACACAGCAAGAGATTCCAGAGGCTCTCTGCATCCCCAGCTCTTGCCTCATCCCAGAAGCCCAAAAGCTCTATATAGCTCTGCCTTGCCCACAGAATATCCAGATGGCCCTAATAGGCACCAGGAAGGATCCTTGATCCCTACCGTCTAGACAAGCACTGTGTTTGATTAAGCCTTTACGGCTGTCCACAAAAGAGGACAGTGCAGACCACATGGTTCCAAACAATGCCACCCAAAGCACTGTTGACTAAGGGACCAAACAGTGAATGCATGGTTTTCTTCCATGCTGAATGTGGAATGGGATATCATGGGGGAAAGGGTACCTTCCTTTCCTAGGGATTTTCTGGAAAGGAGAGAGACAAAGGAAGCTGTTTGTGGATGCAGAGGGGCACACCTGTACAAAAACGCCTGGCTTTGCATGCACAGCGTTTGGAGAGGAAGCCTGCGAATCAAATCAATCAGAGGGCGGATGAGAATGCGTGCCTTGGGAAGTGAGTTGGGAGCAGAGCAGATATGGCTTCTGTATCCTGTAGTGCGCAAGAGGACAGAGGCATAGATTTCAATTATATTAGACTTTCATCTGTATTAGAAGAAGAAGAGATTGGATTTTTACACTGCCCTTCACTACCCGAAGGAGTCTCAGAGAAGCTTACAATCTCCTTTCCCTTCCCCCTCCCTACAACAAACACCCTGTGAGGAAGGTATGCCTGAGAGAGCTCTTTTGAGAACTGCTCATGAGACAACAGCTGTGAAAGAACTTGTAACTGACCCAAGGTCACACCAGCAGATGCATGTGGAGGAGTGGAAAATCAAACTCAGTTATCCCAGTTTAGAGTCCATGATCTGAACCATCATGCCAAACTGGCTACACCAAACTGGATTTTTTTCAGTTAAGAGTTCTATAAACACATGCTTTGTTTTGTTTTTTAATTATCCAGGGGGGGGGGACAACACCTATTTTATTTAGGACATTCCTATCCTGCCTTTCTTCCACCACAAAACTCTCTATGCAGAATGGAGAGAGTTTCCCAGGAGGTCTCCCACTCAGGCCCAGACCTGCTTAGGATCCTGCATCCACACACCTTCCAACCACATCTAGAACCGTGAGAAACCATGCGACCATCAGGACTGAGAAACTGAGGGACAAATACAATAGGCTACAATAAAGTCCAGGTGAACCAGATACCAGGAGACCTCATGGTCAGCACGGTGTAGTGGTTAGAGTGTCCGACTAGGATCTGGGAGACACAGGTTCAAATCCCCGCTCTGCCATGGACGTTTGACAGTTGGCCTTGTGCCAGTGACACTCCCAGCCTAAACCTACCTCATAGGGTTGTTGTGAGAATAAAAGGAAGAAGGGAAGAATGTTATAAGCCCCTTGGGGTCTCCCGCTGGGGAGAAAAGTGTGGGGTATAAACAAAGTAAACAAATGGCCTAGGTGCTGTTCCGCCAAAGAGACTGCTGTGGCTGGTCAGACCAGTTTCAGCTACTCTGGATGGGAAAGTCAAAGCCCTGAACTCATGAAGCCACCTTATACTGAATCAGACCATTGGTCCATCAAGATCAGTATCGTCTACTCAGACTGGAAGTGGCTTTCCAAGTTTCCAGTAGAGGTCTTTCACATCACACTCTACCTGATCCTTTTAACTGGAGATGCCGGGGATCGAACCTGGGACCTTCTGAATGCCGAGCAGATGCTCTGCTACTGAGCCACATTCCCCCACCATGGCAGTAATGCCAGAAAATTGCTGCCATGCAACTGGACTATGATTTCTCCCAGGTCTACTGGGGATGAACACTGCATTGAGCTGGAGAAGACTGAACTGGCACATATGGGGGATTTGGGAGACTTTTGCCTTTAACTATCTATTTTCCCTTATAATTCTAATTTTGTTACTAGCGCTACTAGAAATGGAAAACTGTTGTACAAATGCTTAAATGGTCTGCATAAAGATAAAAGAATTAATACTGTCCATTTTGTTCCTTTGCTCCTGAAACCTTTGGGCCCCGTTGAAGACCTTCAAATAGAGCAGAGGTGCGGGGCGTTAGTAATTAAAAACCTCAAGGAGGTCAAGCAGGAAACGGGCCCACTGCGCCAGAATGAAGAAGGACTTTAGTTATGAGTGGGGCTAGGAGGTCAAGAGGGGAGATACACCAAGGGCACTTTTGTATGGCTCTCTGTAGTTGCCATTCTATTGTCCCTAGGGGTGGGGAGAAGACCCAGTCTAGACATTTGGAGGGCAACCTCCCAATGGGGTTTCTTCAGCATTCCAAAGGCGATTCATGGGTGGATTTGTAAGCTATAAGGAGAGGCAATCAAACTGCAAAAAGGAGGTTGCTTTCCGCTAATATAATACGCAGGTGGGTGTCTGTGAAGAAGATATATCAGCCGGACCATTCTGCTGCTCTGCAGGAACTGACAGAGAGAGGATGTGCTTCATCCAGGAAGCCACCATGAGATTTTTGGTGGGGTTGCCCAGCTCTGGGTTGGGAAATACCTGGAGATTTGGGGGGCGGAGCATATGGAGGGCAGGGTTTGTGGGGACTTCAGCAGAGTATAATTCCATAGAGTCCACTCTCCAAAGCAGCCGTTTTCTCCAGGGGAACTGATCTTGGTCATCTCAAGGTCACTTGAAATAGCAGCAGATCTCCAGGTGCTGGCTGGAGGCTGGCAACCCTAGATTTCAGGCTAAAGATGAATTATGGCGATGAACTAATGGAAGTTCACTGGGGCGGTTTACAGTACCAAAAACAGTCTGTGAGATTCCCAGCCTTCGTTCTTTTGCCATCCGATCTGGGGTCTCCACTACTTACTGAGAAACAAGCCTTACTCCCCCACCCAACCTGGCTAAGTGGCCACACGGTTTCATTTAAGAGTGAGCTATGCACGCACCACGCTATGCCTCCCCCGCCGATGGCATACATAAACATACTACATGTGTAGCGTACACCCTGCCTCCTGAAACACAATTGCTTTATTCAGCTGCTGCTCACACACGCACTTGCAAAGCCTCCCCAGTCCCCCAGAGTTCACTTCCTTCCGCCATTTCCTGTGCCAGGCTGAGAATGACTGTGCCTTTTTATAAGCTGCTCCCTGAGCTCATTAATATGTACTGTGGTCAAATCAACGTAGCCGGGGTCAGCAAGTTTCATGTCACAGGCCTGATATATGGCAATCAAGCCTTTACAGGACTTTCAGGTCTGGGGGCCAGCTGAAGCTAAGGAATGACTTTCAGGTCTGGGGGCCAGCTGAAGCTGAGGAATCCGTGGGCACTTGGGGATTTCTGCAGCGGTATTTCACCGATGCAGTTGAGAAGCAACTCAGCACATCAGTCTCCCTCGGCCAAGTCGACAGAGGTCTCAACTGGTGTTTTCATGCTTGAAGGCATGGGTGCACACACTTGCGCCTTCAAAGCTTCTAATGGCCTAGGCTAGCCTAATCTCATCGCAGAAGCTAAGTAGGGTCAGGCCTGATTAGTACTTGGATGGGAGACCAACAAGGAATGCCAGGGTTGCTAAAAGAAGCAGGCAACAGGCTTGCCGTTCCCCTAGGGGGGCAGGGGTTTGCCCACTTTAGGGGCCCCGATCTGCCGGCCTGCATCTAGCTGGCGGGGGAACCTCGCCCCCAAAGTGCTGGGATCACGCCAATGTGCCAGGGGGGACACGCTCTAGCACTCAGCTAAAAAAAACCTCTATGGTACCATCGAGTTTTGGGATGAATGCCAGAGCGCCCCCATGGCGACGTGCCTAGTGTGATGACATCACTTCCGGGTGGCGTCACTGCACAGCACACCAGAAGATCCAGGAAGTGAAGCTCCATCCCCCCTGCCAGCAGAAGGTAGGGCCCTGGCAACCCTAAATGGCAAACTACCCCTGAACGTCTCTTGCCTTGAAAACCCTACAGGGTCACCATCAGTCAACTGTGACTTGATGGCATTTTCCACCACCAGGAGCCCCACCAATGACTTCCTTGGGAGATGAATGGCAGCTGCAGCAGATTGTCCAGGTTCCTGCTGTGCATCCATGGCAAAAGTGGGACTTGGAATCAGGCCTTCAATAGCATCGACAGAGCCGCACCGCCAGGTTGCTTCTGCGGCAAGTGAAAGTACAGCTCAGAGGTACCAGGCCCATGAGTCATCAAACTGCAATGGAAAGATAAGCAAGCACGCTTTCCCCTCCAAACGCTGCTGTATGGTGGGTGGGGTTTTGTTTTGAGGTTTGGTGTGTTTCTTTGGTCCTTTTTTTTTCTTTCACAAAAATTCAGGGTTTTGCTTAGCCTCTGCTGTCTTAGAGAGGAAATTAACAGCGCCAGGGAGGATGCACTGTCCACCCACAGGAGCTGATTGTGGCTTCGCTTACCTCTCCGAGCTGCTTCTGAGCATGCTGGTTGCCTTTACATCAAGGCGAGACTTTGCCTTTCTGCAGACAACTCTGAACTGGAATGCATTTAAATGAGCAAGCGCGTATAATGGCACAGTGGCGTAAACACTCTCTTCGCAAAGGCGCTCCCTGTTGCAAAAGGAGCACATTTGCAAAGAAAGTGTCATCACACCTCACAATGTATCACTGCAGTGAAAGTGTAAGGGAGGGGTAGAACTGCTGGCAGATAGGAGACAAAGGTCCAGGGGTCTGATCCCTCTAGGGGCCCACAGAGTCAAGGCAGTCATGTGATTTGTTTCCTACGATCAGGTCTCAGTTTGAAGGGGGTATCCAGAGGGAATCTTAGTCTGGAGCACCGTAGTGGTTCTCGGCAGCTCTAATTGGGCAGGGGGTCATTGTGGAGCACATTCTAGCCTTCATGGTGCACCAAGACATGGTGGAAGGTGCTGTCGAGTTGAAGCCTGTTCATGGCAACTCTTTAGGTTTTTCAAGGTGAAAGAAAAGCAGAGGTGGTGTGCCATTGCCTGCCTCTGTGTAGCAACCCTGGACTTCCTTGGTGGACTCCCACCCAAGTACTAACCAGCACTGACCCAGCTTAGCTTCCAAGATCTGATGAGACCAGAGCAGTCTGGGTTATTCCAGCCAAAGTCACCAGAGACATAACACTTCATAAAGGACAGGATATATTCTTCAGAAGTCCCTCTCCTGTTTAGGGATCCCAAGTCCCCCCAGGGGGCGGGGAAACCCCCACCCCAGAGGCCCGTTCCCTGGCGCCGCCAGATCGGGCCCCGGGGGGAACTCCACCCCGACGTTCGCGTCACCCGAAAGTGACCGTGCCTGGTGTCCTCCCGCACAAGACGCCGGCCGGGAGCCCCCCGCTCCTGGCGAAGATAGACTTGGCAACCCTATTCCTGTTGATAGGGAGAATCTCATTCAAGGGGCTTCTCCACACCAGGATTTTGCTCAGCTTCTTAACTGCATTAGTTTTCTTCCTCCTGAACACACAGTAGCATGTGCTGATTCAGACCACCTTTGCAGTGGTCTGAAAAAATGTAAAGTAAACTAAAAAACAAAAAAACACAACAACTCCAAAACATAAAACCAAAACCCTGGAGAGCAACGATAGGCACACGATACTCTATGCATGGCAGGGGAAACTGATGCAGTTATGAAGCAAAGCTGAACAAAAACCCAGGGCAGAAAAGCCCAAGAAGGTATCCTTTGCTCCGTGCAAGGTTATCATGTTGTGACTTTCAATGAGTGATCAAAACAGGGCTGCCAGGGCAGGACAGATATGGGTTTCAGGTCAGTCTTGTGAGCCCCATTTAACATCCTTTTAAACGCCATCCTGAGTAGGTTATACTGAGTGTAAATTGTGATTTTAATGTTTTGTATAGATTGCTTTAGATTAGCTGTTTTACTGTTTTATTGTTGTACGCCGCCCTGAGCCGCTTCGGCGGGAGGGCGGGATAAAAATCAAATAAATCAAATAAATCAAATAAATAAATAAAACAATCACTTGAATGGCCCTTTGAGGTGAAAATAATTTTTGGGTGATAAAACAGAAAGAAAATGGGAGCCAATCCCCCCCCCCCCAATATGCCGTAAGTGACTCAAAGAGACACATGAGCAGTCAGGCTACATAACTTGTTTTCTGTGGGCTAGCAGATCTGTTGAACATTGGCAGGGTTGCCTTAAAAATGCTAAAAAGGGACTTCCTAATTCACAAAGGCAAGGACACCTTTCTGTGGCTCAATGGAAGAGCCTCTGCTTAGCATGCAGAAGGTCCCAGGTTCAATCCCCACTATCTCCAGTTGAAAGGGTCAGGTAGTAAGTGATGGGAAAGACCCCCCATACACACACCCTGAGACCTTGGAGAGCTGCGGCAAGTCTGACAACAGTGACTTTGATGGACCAAAGGTCTGATTCAGTATAAGGCAGCTTCATATGTTCACCAGGTCCAGGGTTCCTATCCAGTGGCAGCTTCACACTGTGAATGGACATTGGCACCTGTGCACAGGTGAAACGTGGTTTCCATTAGTCTCAGCAGGTTCCCACTCGCCACTGGAAGCTGCTCTTTACAGGCGTCTGAGCTTCAGATGCAGCTTCCTATCTGGTGTAGGGCAGCTGCCATTGCCACATTTTTAAAAAAAGGTTAAAAGCTCTGTTATGCTTCAAGTATCTGGCCGTGTATATCTCTGAACTGCAGCCAGTCCCCAAGAGATCCTGTAGTGGGTGGCAGCTCTTACTAACAACGAGGCCCCCCTCCCCCAATGAGTAAGAGCTGCAGAGGTCAGCCTTAAAATGTTTTCTAATTGTGTGTGAAGTAAATGTGCTGTATCCTCTATTAGTCATCACCCATTGTTTGAACTTGTGCGTTACCTAGTGAAAACAATGAGTCTATGCTGGAGCTATTTCTTGAGGTCAGGTATGATTCAGGTCAGAAATCAAAGCAACATCACTGCTATTCATGGCGGGCTGTGATGAAGGCAAGGGGAAAAGAGTAGTAAGGGTGGATCCGAATGGGAGAAAAGAATGATTATTTACACTAGGATTAGGAACAGACAGCTCCTTTGCCGGACGTGACGCCCGGAGGCATGCTCCCCAGGTTGGCATTTGCTACCCCGAAGCTGGGCAAAAGGGGAGAGAACACCAGTGGTAGCTGTCAGGTTTGCTAGCTACCTGGAAAAATCCCTGGGTGGAAGCAGACACAGACAAATGTTCCTTGGGTATTTGTTATACCAGAGTTTTCAGCTTAATTGGAATGATATTGTTGCACATAGGTAAAATCAGGACTATTTTTGTTGAAGCATAAGAAAGTATTTACAGCAGGGTTCCCCATCAATGCATAAGAAAGTATTTACAGCAGAGGTCCCCATCACAGCTCCCAGCACTAAGTGTTTTCAGAAAGTGGGTGGGGCCAGGTAGGGACAGGAGAGCTTCTGATTGGCCACTGGAAATGTGCCAGATACTGACAGATGAGTGTTTTTCAGCTAGCCCAATATGTATACAGTATGTTCAATTTAAAAAGCATCCTGTTAAACAGAGCTTCTGCCTGAAATGCTGAAGACCTACAATCAGACCTAAACAATAACCTCACTCTCCCTGCCTGAAATGCTGAAGACCTACAATCAGGGTAAACAATAACTTCACTTTCCGACGTTTTGTGGCTGGCTCCACCTCCTGCGACAGCCATTTTGCAGTTGAGTTTAATTTTTGACTTCTAGAAAAGAGCTGTCCCATCACACTGTGTCAGATTTCCAAAGGTGCCCGCTGGCTCAAAAAGGTTGAGGATCACTGATATACAGGAATGACTTTTTGGCAGCATATTGGAGAATAAGAGGCAAGGGGGACTGTGGGCCAGAATAGTACAGGGTAGGATTTGAACATTGGTAGATATAACTCTATGGGAGAGTCCTACCTTCCAAAACTCTCCATCGGTCTCCCTGCCTGCTTCTTGGTGATGGGGAAATTCTACCTTTGCAGTACCCAGCAGTGTACTGAGTTGATCCAGACAGGAGCTAGCTTGATTGGTATAAGGGGAAATGAGAAATGGAGAACATTCGTTCACCCCAGTTGGTTCTCTGGCACCAGTACAGGGAGCTCTAGATTGCCTTTCTCCCGATAGGCTTGATAGGAAAAGCAGCCTTCCTTTCATGTCTGGTTCACCTTGAGCCCATTTGGACAGCTGCTAGTAAGATCCATTCCCACAGGACATAGCCTTTTTCACAAGCAATATTAGAGAAAAATGACGCAAGCAGTGGCGTACCTGGTGTCTTTTCTGTGAAGACAACTTTCGACTCAGCAGTAAAATTCTGGCCGGTCAGAATCATCTGTTGCCCACCGTATACCAGGCAGTTGTCAACATCTTGTCTCTCCACCATCGGAAGTTCATGAGCAGAGCGTTGAGCTGGGGACAAAATACAGCCATGAATGAAATCAAATCCCATTCTCTATTTTTTGGGGGGAGGGGGTTAGGAAATTTCAGAGCTATCCATGGGGTTCACAGTTTTGTCACTATTGCCATCTTCTCGGTGCCAAAAGAGCTTCTCCAGGAGGCTAAATTTAGTGCTTCAAGAAAATGAGGAAAAATAAACTTATGCTCAAAGCATTTTTATTTGGAAACAGTTAGGAGCTGGCTTCGGTGCTTCAGCTGTGCTGGCCTTACTCCTTGTCCTTGACAAAAGAGAACGCGGCTGAAATGAGCTGGAGTCAGCCCATGTCTGTTTCTACTCAACGGCCAAATATTCAAGTGCAAGTACACTACAATCTTGGAACTTTAAATATGCCACCTGCACACTGGATTCCAGTGGAGAACCCTGAATTCTCGTAAACTAAAGCATAACTTGATCTTAGATGGAAAAGGAAGGCTTTTGAATGACCCAGGCAGCATAATGGAACTCAGTCTCAGTCCTCACATTTTCAGATATGTTTACAACAGAATGTTTGTGACTATTCTGTAACAGTCACACACACATGTGCACACATATTGCCACCTGAAAGACACAGTCACAGAATAGTCACAAACATTCTAAGTGGTGAAAGGAAAAGGCTGCATCAAAGAATGCTGAAAATTAATGTGTAGAAGACTGTTGAGTTGGGAGAAAACTCACACTCCATCTTAATGGTAGTTAAAACTGATTATGGAGATGGGGATGTGTCTGTTAAGACAAGGGTACTCCTTCCAAGCATGGTAGCTGAGCTGCAGAAGGTGGTGAAGAAAACTTAAGAATATAAGAAGTACCCTTCTGGATCAGACCAATGGTCCATCTAGTCCAGCATCCTGTCTCACACATTGGCCAACCAGTTCCTCTGGATGGCCAACAATAGGGCTTAAAGGCCAAGACTGGCTCTGGGATTTAGAGAATTAGTGCCTTGGAATGTGGAGGTTTCGATCAGTCACCATGACTGGTAACCATTGATAGACATCCTCCATGAATCTATCGAATCCTTTTTAAAAGCTGTGGCCTGTGGCATCCTACATGCTCTGGCAGCAAATTCCACATCTTAATCACTCTCTGCATAAAGTAGTGTTTCTTTTTGTCCATCCTGAACCTACTGCCCATCAGCTTCATCGGATGTCCTCAAGTTCTCTCTTTTGGGAGAGGGAGAAAAATTTATTTTGGTCAACATTCTCCACTCCATGCATAATTTTATAAACCTCTATCATGTTGCCCCCTTAGTCATCTCTTTTCGGAACTAAAAAGTCCCAGACTCTTCAGCCTTTCCTCATAGGGAAGGTGCTCCAGCCCCCGAATCATCTTGGTTGCCCTCCTCTTTACTTTTTCCAGCTCTGCTGTTTCCTTTTGGAGATACAGTGACCAGAACTGTACAGTATTCCAAATGAGACTGCACCATAGATCTATACAGGGGCATTACAATATCGGCCATTTTATTCTCAATCCCTTTCTTAATAATCCCTAATACAGAGTTTGCCTTTTTCACTTGCTAGTCTGAGAAAGGAAAATCCCTAAAATATAAACCCAAATTCCCTAAACCGTCCATAGGTTTACTAAAGAGTTCGATTCAGTTGGGTAGCCATGTTGGTCTGAACTGGCAGAACAAAGTTTGCGTCCAGTGATACCTTTAAGACCAACAAAGTTTAATTCAAGGTATAAGCTTTCGTGTGCAGACACACTTCTTCAGAAGAGTTTGAGTCCCTCTTGACTTTGCAGGAATATGTCATACAAGATTTAGAGGAATAGGCTCTCAACTGACAAGTCAAAATATGGGGAAGATGAAATGTACAAACTGCTCAAAACAACCAGCCGAACCTTCGATAGTTTCCTACAATGGTCACCACAGCCTCACAGTCATAGACCAAACTTTTCCCTTAGGACAGTACATTCTGCACATAAAAAATACATCTGAGACAGATACCCACTTGGCCTCACTGTTGAGCTGCTATTGTAGTCAGCAAAGTTTTCTTCACATGTACCTTCACCTCTTTGTCCCTGGAACCCCTTTGCCAGTTTGGTGTAGTGGTTAAGTGCACGGACTCTAATCTGGGAGAACCAGGTTTGATTCCCCACTCCTCCACTTGCACCTGGCTGGATGACCTTGGGCAAGCCATAGTTCTGATAAGAGCTGTTCTTGAAAAAGAGCAGTTTCTGTGAAGAGCTCTCTCAGCCCCAACTACCTCCCAGGGTGCCTGTTGTGGGGAGGGGAAGGGAAAGGAGTTTGTAAGCCGCTCTGAGACAACTTTGGGTAGTGAAGGGCGGGGTATAAATCCAATAACTTCTTCTTCTTCTTCTTTGCTTCTCGCCCCACCCTTAGTAAACATAATGAATAATCTATTAAAGAAGAACAAATACTTTCTCCGGTAACTGTCTTGCCTTTTTAAGGATACCTGGCCTGGCACTCTGAGAACCACAGCTCCTTAAGAATGCATGTGTTTGCACATCCCTGAGCATGACTGCATTACAAAATATAGAAGCATTGTATCCGTAGGAATCACCTTATTCCCTCTTATGCTTTATGATTCAGGACAGCTGCAATCTGGGCATCCTTCCCTCACAACTGCAACAGCTGGAAAGGATCACGAATTTCCTTCTGAATGCTCCAGATGTGTCGCTAGGGCAACTGTTTAGGTTAGGTGACCTTGGAGTTCAGGACCTGAATCGGAACTCCTCCACATCTATCCCATCCCTTCTTCTCCAGAGAATTCTTTTCAACAGTTTTGCTTCTTTCTTTGCTCCTAATGCTCTCAGGGTGAAAATGGGGAGGGAGAGGTTACCCTGGGAGGCACTGAACCATGGACTGTTGGCCAGGCCTCCCAGCCTTCCTGCTTGTAGTTGGGCATTTCTTTCCTCCTGTTGCAGCTGAACTGCAATAAAAGGAAAGTGCCTTACATTGAACCAGGCCCTTGATCCGTCAGGGTCAGTATTGTCTACTCACTCTGGTCAGCCTCAGAGGCCCTGCTAGGGTTGCCAGGTCTGGGCTGGAAAATACCTAGAGACTTTGGGGGTGGATCCAGGAAAGGACAATGCCACAGAGTCCACCCTTCAAAACAGCCATTCTCTCCAGGGGAGCTGATCTCTGTCAGCTGGAGATCAGTTGTAAAAGTGGGAGATCCCCAGGTCCCACCTGGAGGCTGGCAACCCTAGTCCCTGCTTTGGGTTAGGCTAGCCAGGTGGCAACCTGTTGTGGCACCAGATCTTTGGAAGTCCCTACCCGGGGAGATTCATCTGTCTCCCTCTATCAAAATCTTTAGCTAGCAGGTGAAGACTTTTTTGTTTCATCTGGCATACCCCCAAAAATGATTTTTAGCCCTCCTTAGAGGGTTGTTTAGGTGTTTCTAATTGAATTTTATATTTTTCATCGTATTGTAATTGTTTAAACATTTTAGTGTTTTTACATTTGCCACCCTGTGGGCCCTGACTGGATGGAAAGGTGGCAAAAAAAAAAAAAATCAAACAAATAAAGAGATCATGCTGAAAATTTTTTTGTTGGTCTGTAAAAGGTACTGTTGGATTCCTGCATACGTTTACTACAACTGCGTAACACAGCAACCCTCTGGAATTCCAACTATCATACAGCTGCAGACGGATTTTCAGAAAAACAGCACAGAGCCCATTCATTGTTTTGGCTAAGGTTGCCAGATGATTGGTACTGGTGGGGGGACCCCTTCAGCTGCTCAATGGAGCAGCAGAGGAAAATGGGGGAGGGGAGGCATTGTTTGATGCCACACCACCTCTGGATAAGAACCCAGAAGTGACATCACTGCATCACACAACACTATAGGAATTTCCCAGTCCTCTATGATTTTTACCATAGAGTATCGAGGAAACCCAAGAGTGTCACATGACATGGCGATGTAACTTCCAGCTATGCAGCAAGAAGTGGCATCACATGATGCTGTTTCGCCGTGTATCTGCTCCCCTAGTCTTCTGCCAGTTGCCGGCACTGGGCTGGCATGGCAAACCTATTTTTGTCTATCCAAGAGCTATTCACTGTGCGATTAAAAATTCAATTCTAAAAATACATATTATCATGCATCACACTTACAGTGCAAACCTAAGGACAGTTACTCCAGTCTAAGCCCATTCAGTGCAGTGGGCTTAGACAGGGGTCATTTTGTAGAAAAAGAGCTAGGGGAACTCATTAGCATAACTCATTAGCATATGCCACACACCCTGGCATCAGGGGCCTGGCGGTGGACCTGCAAGGCCAGTGGGAGTGCGAGGAAGCCCCGCAAAGGCCCTCCCTGGCCCCAGGCAGGCAGGGGTGGGGAGAGGCGGGGAGGAAGCAACTTACCCTCCCTCTTCTCCTGCCTCCTCCTGGCTGAATGAGGGCTGGAAGCGGGGCGACCGGAAGCAGGGGGCGGGGCTTCGTCATGTGCCCCGCCCCCCTGCACCTCACCCGGGGGAACTGTGTTCCCCCGCGTTCCCCCCCGAAATGACCTCTGGGCTTAGACTGGAGTAACTCTCTTTAGGATTGCACTGTTAATCATTTACAGGATTTTAGTTTTTGGTTTTGTTAAGTTAGTTTTTGTTAAGTTAAGAAAGTTTTGTTAAGAAACTCTGTTATTCACACAGCTGGCTCACGAGAGATGACTTTCACAGAAGTTACTTATTTCTTCCACATGGCTTGTATAATTAATCATTCTTTGTAAATAGTCTGAGTTCTGATGAGTTCATAATTGGATTTACTGCTAACAAGAGATTTACAGTTCTGAAATGATATATAGTTTTGAATTATATCCAGTCCCCCCTGAATCCATCTATAGCACTCTAAAAGAGAGAGGCTTACATTAAGCCTTTGAGAATATATCTGCTGAGTTGATTCTGAAGCGAGACATTTTCTGAGTTCCAATGTAGCTTGATAAATCTGTTTTGAATAAATACATCCCCTCACAAAGCCTCCAGTTTAGCTAATAAAACAGTTCTTTCAGTTTCATTAGCTGACCAAACAGGTAAATGCAATGATAGACGCATTCATAGAAGTGTGGTCAATAAAATAAAAAAGTAGAACTTTTCCATGTGTGGATTCTTGTAAGCGACAACAAAGAGCAGAAACAAGATAAATCTGGCATTCTACCATTAGAGGAACCTGGAAAACAGATAATTGCCCAGGTTTAAAACTGCTAGGATCAAAAGTACACATGTAGTATAAAATGCAGGCAAGCTGACATAAAGTTTTAAAACCAACCAACCTGTAGAGATATTGATTTATAACTCCACCCTGCTTAGACAGTCAATAGCTGGACATGCCAAATGTACAGCCGATGCCAATGCCTTCTCGGTATCCCAACGCATGGTATGTACCAGCAGGAGCTGAAGGGAAGCTGATGCAGTAACATCACGTCCATGTGCACGTAGATACAGCAAGTTTGGAAGTAGGCCCAAGCTGTCCATAAAACTTTGCCCTGCATCCTACTGCAATGTTTAAAAACCACCCAGGAGCATCTGAGCACGTGTGCCACCTTTATACAAGAAGGGCACAAGCAGATCACAGTGAGGGGTTGTACTACTTTGGGGGGGCGGGCTCATGGCTTAGTAGGAGAGCATCTGCGTGGCATGCAGAAAGTCTCACGTTCAAACCCTGGCATCTTCAGTTCAAAAGGATCAGGCACTAGGTGATGCAAAAGACCTCAGTCTAAGACCCCGGACAGCCACTGTTAGTCTGAATAGATAATACTGACTTCAGTGGACCAGTGGTCTGTTTTCAGTATAAGAAAGCTTCACAGGTATGACTGAAGAGGGGACAGGATACTGTATGGTACGCCATCTTGATTTAATAACACTGTGAGCACTTTAATTGCAAATCGGTTTGTTTGTTTTAAATGGTTTTAACTGTTTTATATGCACTTGGTACATTGTGCCAAGTAATGTAAGCCGCCCTGAGCCTGCTTGCGGGGAGGGCGGGATAAAAATACTACAAATAAATAAATAAGTAATAAATAAACAATAGAGGTTTATAAAATTATGCACGGGGCGGAGAGAGTTGACAAAGAGAAATTTTTCTCCCTCCGCCAAAATAATGGAACTCAAGAACACCCAATGAAGCTGATGGGCAGTAGATTCAGGACAGACAAGAGGAAAGAGTTCTTTACAGAGAGAGTGATTAAAATGTGGAATTCATTGCCAGAGGATGTGGTGATGGCCACAGGAATAAACAGCTTAAAAGGGGGATTAAATAGATTCGTGGAGGATAGGTCTATCAGTGGGTACTAGCCAAAGTGACTGAGGGAGAACCTCTACATTCAGAGGCACTACTAAACCTTGGAATCCCAGAGCCAGGAAGCAACATTAGGGGAAGGCCTCAGCCTCTATGTCCTGTTGTTGGTCCTCCAGAGGAACTGGTTGGCTGCTATGTGAGACAGGATGCTGGACTAGTGGTCCATCTTATGTTCTTATGTACCACATTTATGGGTATTTTACCCTTGGAAGCCCTACTGGAGCACATGCATATCGTAACAAAGTGACGGGAGGGAGAGAATTAATGGCAGAAAGGAACCTAGAAGTCAGTGGATGGGGGCTGGGATTTTATTACCATGTAGCTATAAAAAAAAGTTTAGGACAGAGTTGCCTTTGTCAAATATAACTAATCATACCCAGATGGAAAGCATTGCACAACTTAGAGATTCTTGCAGAAGAAACCAGTCAATAGCAAGATGGCAAAAACAGACCCTATTTGGTGAAAACCTGCCCATGTAGCAAGAATTCTGCATAGAAAACATTGGCCTTTATTTATAGGTAATGCCCTTTGTATTTCAGTATTACAGGACAAAATGCAATTAAACCCTTACCAGTTTTGAAACACTGGGCAATGAAAAGAGGGGGTGGGAGTCATACAAGAAGGTTGGCAAATAATTCTTTACCAGAATGATGCTTATTAGAAAGTACTGCACGGAAAACGGCAGGAAATGTATAGAGGTTTGGAATCAGTTTTGAACTGGTTAGAGACAAGGACATTTCAGAAAGAATGAAAAACATGAGTTTTTGATCCACACACTTGGTGATATTTGCTGGGATTCATGATCAAAGATAACATTTCCAAATTTGTGTGTGATAAAAATACCAGATGCCTCTTTTTTGTTTAAAACAAATTCTGCAAATTTTAAAAAACAGCAAAGTACTGAATGTTCGTTGGACCTTACAGAAGTAGTCCAAGGAATGGACATTTCCCTTCCCTTTCCCATCTCCCTTTTCTTTCCTGTGAAGATGCTTCTAAAGTAGACTTTTCAATCTCCAGGTGAGGCCTGGAGGGAAAATGTCTGCTTTGGAGAGTGGACTCTGTGCCATCAACATCCACGGCTGAGGTCCCTCCACAGGCTTCAGGCTTCAACCCCCTAATCTTCGCGAGTTTCTTATCCTGGAGTTGTCTACTGTATTCTGAAAGTCAGGAGACTCTTTAGAACAGAGGGATGCAGCAGAGAGATCCGCAGCTTGTGTGGAAATTGGCAGAAGTCACGCCAATGCTCTTGTGTGACCTCTTCTGTGAATAAATCAAACCCTCCCAAACAAGTAGGGCATGTGTGATTTGTGTGATTCTGTACCACCACCACCCCACCACATCCCGGTCTATTTCTAAGGGTTATCTGTCCTCCTGTAGACAACATTCCAATTGCAGCTCCCTATCCCTTTTGATGGGCCCCCTTAGCTCCTGTTTTAGAAGACCCTAGGTGGAACTATGACTTGGCTCCCATATGTCAATGCAAAAGACGGCCACGGCTTCCTTCACCAGATCTCTCCAACATGACTCTCCATGCCTATCTGCATAGCTGCGGAGGACAGCCTGTTCTCTAACACTTTCTTAACTTTCTCTGAAACCATCTATAGAACAAATTTAGAGTCCAGTGGCACCTTTAAGATCAACAAAGCACACGAAAGCTCATACCTTGAACAAACCTTTGTTGGTCTTAGAGGTGCCACTGGACTCTAAATTTGTTCTACTGCTTCAGATCAACACGGCTGACTACCTGGATCTGAATCCATCTATGTTATGATCCTGTGGAGGATCCCTCTTCAGTCAATGATCTATCTGCCCACTTTCCCCAGATGTTTGTTTGAATTGAATACCCTCTTCTGTCAATCACAGTCTATTCCACCCCCCCCAAAAGAGTCCCAAAATGCTCTGAATCTATTACTCACACTGGCTGTGGGTATGTTCCAGCCAAACGGACAGTGCTTCAATTACTAACTGTGTTAAAACTTCTCTTTTATCTGTGGCCATGTCAGGATCTAAAAGAACACTGGCCAAAGGAAACAGTTCCCATGCTTGAACAACAGGAGAAAGTTTGGAGAAGTCGAACTCAAATGGCCACCAGGAACCCCCACAGAGGACAACTGGGGTCTTGTTGTTCAGTCGCACAGTCAAGTCCAACTCTTTGCGACCACATGGACCACATCACACCACATCACTGGGGTCTACTGTCTATCTATTTGGGTGGAGGCCCTGCTAGCAGAAGGCTCCAGAACAAATGCTTCAGCGAAGCTGGGCACTAAGTTTTATGGAGATATGGAATGGGGGAAAGAAAACATTGAACAAATTCCGGAAAATTCCTTTCTGGAAAGAGGGTTAGCAGGAGGATGAGTTCTAGCCCAGAATGAGATGCGGCACTTTGTCAATGTTGCCTTGTCACAGTAGGCAGAGAGGCTGGTGCAGAGAATTCACTGGCCAAGGAGAGTTTGGTCAGCAATAGGAATAATCCATCATGCCTCACAGCCATCCTGGGACATCCACCCAACACCTTCCCAGAGGGAATGGCTGTTGGGTGAGGTTAGTGGAAGGGGATGCTTTCCTTTCTAGACCTCAGCTTTTGCAAATATAGTGAAAACAATGGGGGACTGGGTTATTACTAAAGATCTGAGAGTGGGGTTTTTTTGGTGGGGACAACAGGATCCAAAAACAAAATAATGCTTTGAGAACACAGATTTGTTTTGGTACAGTTATGCAGAAGATAGCACAAGATTTGTTTATTTAAAATAATGATATGCCCATCTTTATCCTCAGAATCTCCCAGGCACTCCAACATTCCCAGGCACTTTCCTGATTATTGTGCACAGACACACCATAAAACTGGTTCAGAATTATATGAATAACTTCTACATCAGCCTGTCGGAACAGAGCTTGGAGTGCAGCTTATGATGATTACTGGAAGGCAATGGTGGATTGGCCATTAAGGCCATAAGGAAAAGTCCTGGCGAGCCAATGACCTGTGAACCTGCTCCCTCACCAGAGTTATCCTGTCCCCAAGCAGGGGTTGTCCTGAGCCTCTTGCAAGGTGGGCATGATCCACCACCACTGTGAGCTGGATCCTGCGCCTTACACAGTGTGAGACAGAGCTGGCAGCCCTATTTATTTAATTCATTTATACCCTGCCTTTCTGCCCTACGGGGACCCAAAGCAGCTTACTTTCATTCTCCTCTCAATTTTATCCTCACAACAAACCTGTGAGGTAGGTTAGGCTGAGAAAGACCCAAAGTCACCCAGTCAGCTTCCATGGCACTAGTGGGGATTCAGACCTGGGTCTTCCAGAGAATAGTCTGACTCTCTTAACCACTACACCACACTGGTTCCCTTAGCCCTGTGTGGGATGGGCAGAAGTCTCCTCTTTTTCCTGTACCCCCCTCCATGGGTGGGGGGAAAGGCTGTTTTTCCTTTCCAGACTGCTCCTGTTGGAAGGCACTAAAACTGAGACAAATAAGGGTGGTAGTGCAGGTGGATTTAATTAAGGGTCTCCTGACCTCATAATTCAAACACCGTCAGCTTTTGGGGGAAACACGAGAGGGTATGGCGTGAAGAACAAAGCGATCCGTTCCTTGAAAATCCTTGCACTCACAGGTTAGAAGAACCAGCCAAAAGCAATAACACAATGTTGTCTTCTTTGGTCTGTGTTTTGGGTTTGAAAATCGTTCCTCACAGCCTGAAAACATGATCATAAATAATGTCTGGCTTCATAATTCCCCACCACCACCACCAAGAGGTGGAAGGGTAAAAAGGAACAAAAGGAAAACAAGGTGTATGGTAGGGATTGCCTCTTCAGCATTGTCATTCATGCAAAAGGTACATGCGGACAGCTGAACTGGCCCAGCAAGCTTAAACTGGTTTTCTTTTGCGCCATGGATTAATCCCCAGTAAATTCATCCTCGCTAGAAGGTTTCTGAAAGGTATTATCGCAAGCAGTTATTTCACACTATTCCTTTTCTTCTCCTCAGGGGCTGGCACTCCATAAAGCAAACCTACAGCTACTGTAGTTTATGAGCGCTGTCTAAACAGAATACTGTTGACTTATCCAGTCAGGGTGTTTACTTTCAATAGCAACAGCCACTGACATAATGCAGGAAAGCCAACTGTGAAACGAAACACTCACTTTTGCCGCTAAACAGTCTTGTTCATGGCACTCAGGGTGGGGATTTTTATTTTGGGGTGGGGTTTTTTTTACTGTCTTTATTTTATCGAGCCGCCACAAATCAAGATGTTATGGAGCCTCAGGTGCCAAAAATTACAACCCGGTCAGCAGCAGAAAAGAAACAAAAGGGAACTGTGGTTATCAGGGGCCACCACTGCGTTTGCTTCAGGAACCTCTGCAGTGTGAGAGAGAGGAACAGTGGAACGGCCACCAAAAAGACTGATTTGCACAACCCAGAAAAAGAAGACAGGTCCGGCTGGTGAGTCGTGTTGGTCTGAAGCAGTACAACAAAGTTAGAGTTCAAGGGACACCTTTAAGACCAGCAAAGGTTTATTCAAGGTATGAGCTTTTGTGTGCATGCACACTTTATCAAAGAAGAGTTCATTTTTATACCCCACTTTTCTCTACCCAAAGAGTCTCAAAGTGGCTTACAATCACACTTTGTAAGCCCCGCCCCCAAGGTGGGGCTGAGAGTTCTGAGAGAACTGCAACTGGCCCAAGGTCACCCGACAGGCTTCGTGTCAAGGGGGGGGGAATCAAACCTGGTTCTTCAGATTACAGTTCACCACTCTTAACCCAAGTCAGCAGTCCAGGCTCCCGCAGAGCCCCGTTCTACCCTTCCCAGCCCACAGAGATGCTTCTGTCCTATTCACAAGAGCCAGGGATTCTTTTCTGCCTTCTTTCCGCCAGACACAAGCAGGGCAGGGAATAAGCAAGGGCTCCGAGCCGGCCGCTCTTAACCACTACACCAAACTGGCTCTCAGAAATCTGTGGCTCAAAAATGCAAGAAGTGTGAGGTTGCGCCTCAGGGGAAGGATCCATCTAACTCAGCATTCTGTACACCACAATGTCAGTCAACTATCACAAGGATGAAACCTGAGCAGCATCATGTCTCTTGGCTCAATGAGAACTTGCAACAAACCCCCTAATCCATAATGCTGCTTCATGAGTCAGGAATAAAAAAATGTCTATTTTATTTCCAAAGATTAATAGACCGTATCACGGTAAGAGGTTTGCTGCCTGAACCAAGCCCACTTCCTCCACCTTCAGCCTCGAGACCCTGGTAGAGCATACCCATTTTCATCTGCTTGATCACATAAAAGCTTGAAGTTGGCTTGTACAGAATCAGACCATTGGTCCAGCAGGGCCAGCATCATCAACTGAGACTGGCAGCGGCTCTCCAGGGTCTCAGGTAAAGGTCTATCGTGTCACCTGCTACCGGATCCTTTTAACTTATGAGATAGGGGATTGAACTTGACACCTTCTGCAGGCCAAGCAGATGTTCCACCACTGAGCCACCCATCCCATCCTTGCGCAAAGAAGCTCACAAGCATAACATGAGGGCAATTCCCAGGGTTGCATACGCTCCATGCTACAAAAACCAATATGCAGGCAATCCTTATTCTGTGCCAAGAAATTTTGCATAATTTAAGCCAAACCTCTTATATAAGGTTTGTTAAGGTAACAAGCAAAGATCCTTACAGAAAACTGAACTACCCCAACCACTGGAATTCTTATTCCACTACCCTTCTGGTTTCTGAGTTTTCAGTACATATTGCCTGCACACTCCTGAAGCTTTTTGGAGCGGGACCCTCACTTCTAAACACACTCTGCATTTTGGGACCTGCTTGCAAAATTACCCCACACTTCTTTCTCCCTTTCCCCATATAAAATGCAAGAATCACATCCATCCACACTGAGCAACTTTACCATTTTTAGGATTTATACATGCATTGCATTATTGAGCCACAGGATGTATTGCATGGCCAATCCATATATGTTATGAACCCAAATCTGCCATCAAGCCACCCAGCAGCTCTTCTTCCAGCTCATCCAGTTACTCCTCCCTCCTTCCTCCTGGCCTCATGACGCACCCGCAAGAGGATCATTGTGACATGCTTTTGTGACCTGACCCCTGCTTGGAGAAGAATAGCTTTAAAAAAAGAAAATAAAAAGAGAGCCATGATTCCTAAAATGCTGGATTCTTCACTAGTTGCCTGGTCCCTCTAGGCAACTGGCAGGGGATGGGGGGACTTACCTGGAGAAAGGCCCAGCCCTCGTCACTGGTGTCTCACTGGAAGTGATGTCATCACACCAGTACATCCAGACAACCCTCTGGTATTTGGGCAAAAACTCTATGGCACAACCTGCTTCTATCATAGAGTTTTTGCCCAACTACCAGAGCCTTGTCTGGATGTTACTGGTGTGGTGATGTCACTTCCTATACACTGCTGGCAATGAAGCCTGGGCCTTCTCTTTCTCCAGGTAAGTCCCCCCCCCAGTGGCCAGCTGATTGGCAGGTAGAGGGCAGGGCCTGGTGGCAGGGGACCCCCACCTCCACCTGGGGGTCTGGCAACCCTATTCTTCACTCAGTATCTCCTATATTTTTGCCTGTTCCTCTGCAGAACATAACCCATATGGAGCCCTAGCACCATACACTGCTTGTTGCTAACTATGGCTTCTAAAATCTAATTGTCAAGAAGAAATCTTCTCTAAAATGGAAGATGCATTTCTAAGTATCACAGCTAGCAACCACTGTCAAAGCATGCTTTCACACATGCTGAACAGTGCTCTTTCAGTCCAGTTTTAGGGCACGTTAGTGATTATTTGCAAGCGATTTTTGCCATTTCATGCAGTAAAATCCAGTTGCAAAAGGCATTGAAACTGGATTGAAAGTGCATTATTCGGTGTGCATGAAAACACCAACTTCCAAGGTCAAGCTCTCCAAGGTGTGAACTCAGGTACCCAATAACCTCAGGCCTCAACAATCATGCCCTATTTATGCTCAGGCATGGGATAAAGCAGTGTGGTGTAGTGGTTAAGAGTGCTGGAGACCCAGTTGCAAAATCCCCACTCATGCAATGGAAGCTTGCTGAATGACCTTGGGCCAGTCTCACTCCCTCAGCCTAACTCACCTCGCGGGGTTGTTTTGAGGACAAAATGGAGGAGAGGAGAATGACGTAAGCCGCCTTCGTCCCCGTTGGGGAGAAAGGTGGGGTATAAACGAATTAAATAAAGAAGTGAGTCCAGTTTTGGCTCTTGCAGACAGCAGCTTACAGGAAGCTTAAGAACGGCATTCGGACACCTGAAATATTTCTCTGGACACACACAGGGCTAGTGGCTGAAAATTCTGTGCTGGTCCCGAGGAACTAAAAATACATTTCCACCCTGTCCTCTTCCCCCGTAGCAGTTCTGAACTTTACTGATGGGAGAAGACAGCCCATGTTCCAGAGGTAAGTGCCAGCAGTTACTAGGGCTGAGCACACGGAGCTCTAGAGAACCGCAGATAGAAATGGCTGCCTACAAATACAGTCAGGTTAACACCAAAAAAAAAGTCTCCGGAGGGGAGTCATCTCCAGTTCAAGTGTACCAAAAATTGGACATGCACAGGGCATTATTGTCCACAGCCAGACAGCTGCTTTCCTCCCACTCAAAAGAAATATATCAACAGTCGCCTAGACAGACCGTTTATCATTGACAGGGCACGGGTGAGGGTCAGGTCACGCAAGCAGTTAACAACTCATTTAAACTGTTAAAAAGAAATCACTCAGGCCGACCCTCCATGATTTTGTCAAACCTTTTAAAACCAGCCACTGCCCATCATCACATCACCTGGCAGGAAGGACACAGATATCAGCAGCTCTCGAATATCAAGCTGTCTTATACTGAATGTAAGGTTGCCAGCTCTGGGTTGGGAAACTCCTGGAGATTTTGGGGTGGAACCCAAGGAAGGTGGGGTTTGGGGAGGACAGGAACCTCAGTGGGGTACAATGCTGTACAGTCCTCCCACCAAAGCAGCCATTTTCTCCAGGGGAACTGATCTCTGTAAAGCAGTCCAGTTAAAAAGCAATTTTTTTCTCCAGAAGCCACCTTATTAACAAAGCCAGTGTGATACAGGGGAACAAATTTAGAGTCCAGTGGCACCTTTAAGACCAACAAAGAGCCAGTTTGGTGTAGTAGTTAAGTGCGCGGATTCTAATCTGGGAGAACTGGGTTTGATTCACCACTCCTCCACCCGCAGCTGCTGGATGACCTTGGGTGAGCCATAGTTCTGTCAGAGGTGTTCTTGAAAAAGAGCATTTTTTGTCAGAGCTCTCTCAGCCCCACCTACCTCGCAGGCAATGCTCCCTCTAAGCTGTGGAGTCTTGCAAGCAAAAATTCTACTTTGTGAGCTACTGCTATTAAAGTTGCGAGTGAGCAATTTGGCTACTGCATAAATTAGTTTGCTCCCGAGCCATCCTTCCTGGGCTAAGCCAAAAATGTGTGAGCCAGAGGCTAAAAATCTGTGAGGTAGCTCATACTAACGCAGCTTAGAGGGAACACTGCTCACAGGGTGTCTGTTGTGGGGAGGAGAAGGGAAAGGAGTCTGTAAGCCGCTCTGAGACTCTGAGTGAAGGGCGGGGTATAAATCCAATCTCTCCTCCTCCTCCTCCTTCAAGGTATGAGCTTTCGTGTGCAAGGCACACTTTTTCAAATACAGTGGTTAGGGTTGACAGCCGAGCAAGTTTGGGAGGCAAAGACAATCTTCTTGACATTGCGTCACTTCTAGTGAAACACCAGGTGTGACATCGCCATACCAGGACGATGCTCTATAATTCACTCATAACTCTATGGCTGAACTTTTGGGGGGAGGGTAGATGTAACATCATGCATTGGTGTAACACTGAGCAGCCTTCTTAATTCCCCCCCGCCAGCCAGTTAATTGGCAGCAGTGGGGTTTTTTGGGGGGGGGGCTGGCCTGAAGATCTCTTGAGACAGCAGGAGCCCGGGCCCACTTAGGTCATCATATCAGACTAGAATCTGTGAGGCCCAGGTTTGAATCCCCACTCTGTAATGGAAGCTCAATGGGTCATAGGGTTGCCAAGTCCTACCTGTTGCTGCAGTGGGGGACTCCTGGCTCACTCCTGGAGTGCACGCGTGCACACAAAGCGCCCCCCCCACAACCACGCCACCCGGAAGTGACGCAACCACGCTGGGCACACTGGGGGTGGGGCCACGACCATCCGAGGGAAAACCATAGAGTTTTCCCTCGGATGACCGTGGCCCCGCCCCCAGCGTGCCCGGCGTGGTCACGTCACTTCCGGGTCACGTGCACGTCGTGTACTTTGGGGGTGGGGTTCCCCCCGGGGCCCGATCCGCAGGCAGCGGGGAATGGACCTCTGGATTGGGGGTTTCCCCGCCCCAAGGGGGGACTTGGCAAGCTTAATGGGTCACCTTGGCAGAGTCCCACACAAGGGCTGAAGATCTCCCAAAATTACAACTGTTCTCCAGACTGTGGAGACCAGTTCCCCTGGAGATAAAGGCTGGTTGGTTGGGAGGAAGACTGTACGGAACAAACTGCGGCTCGGGAGCCACATGAGGCTCTTCACACATATTGTGTGGCTCCCAGCAGGGCGGCTGGGGAAGCGAAGGTCTTCCCTTCCCCAGCCAGTGTTCCCCTCCCTGGGTAGACTTGAGGTGGGGGCGGGAAGCAGTAAAAGAAAGGAACTTTAACTTTAAATGCGTTCTCCTCCACCACCACCACCACCCAGCCTACAAATATCATTGGACAAATTATCAATATCTGTTCTTACCCCTTTTGTTTTTATTTTCGGTACTCTCATTTAATGTTAATAAAAAGCAAATTTGCATCTTTCCCAATAAAAACGTGTATGTTCATGTCTTGCGGCTCTCAAACATCTGATGTTTATTATATGTGGCTTTTACCGTTAAGCAAGTTTGGCCACCCTTGCTATAGAATTACACCCTGCTGAGGTCCCTCCCCTCTCCAAACCCCAGTTTCTCCAGGCTCCACCCCCAAATCTCCAAGAATCTCCCCACTCAGAGCTGGCAAACCCTATCTCAGTCTAACCTACCTCACAGGGCTGTTGTGAGGATACAACAGAGGAGAGCAGAATGATGCAAGCCACTTCTGGTCCCCCCCCCCATACATATTTGAGCTCCTGCACTCCCATGCCCTAGTCAGACTAAAGAACTCCCCACACCACTCTTTGTCCCACTCCAAATCTTGCTCAGCAGTGCACATCCCCTCCCCTGGCAGAACTGCGTTCAGAACAAACCCTGCAAACAGAATGCATTTAAGCAAAACAAAACCCCTTATGCAAAACAAGCCCCCTTTGCATCTCTTTCATTCATTTGCGTCACTAGGTCTAACTGGAAGTTGCTCCGTACAAAGGCTTTAGGAGCACGGACATTACTTTTTTTTAATGTGTCTTTTAAAATGATATGTGCACACGGGGCTTCAGAGTTCAAGGGTTTAGCTGCTGAAAACTGTTTGCAGCTCACTGCCTGAGGGGGGGGGCATCTCTGGGGAGCCACCAAAACGGTTCTGGGCTGTCCTTTAACTGGTCTCCAGCCTGCCGTTGACAGCCTACCAGCTGGCTTTCTGGGTTGCAGGAAAGCTGCAGAAGGCCTGGCCAAGATGAAGATGTTTTTTTAAAAAAACCTGACTGTTTCTTTCCACTGGGGCTACTACTGTCTCACATCTCACAAGTGCAGAAGTTCTCTCTTTATGGGAGAACTGGAGTTGGACAGGAGGAAAGTTTTTTTTTAAAGGAGAAACTTCCAGGGAAGTTGCTTTCAAAAAAAGAATTCAACCCCAGTGCACCAGCATCAAATATATTTTAGAGCAAAGATCTTGGCTTCATCAGATGGATTCTGTTTGGAAGGGAGGGGGTGTTGTGAGGCAAAGCACCCCTGACCCCCCTCAAGGGTTAATGTGAACAGTAGCAGGCTTGTTCCGTCCTGCAGGTGTTGCTGACACAGCCCTTATCATCTTCAAGGCCAGAGCTGGAGATGTGGTAATTAGCTCCTCATGAGCCCATAGGATGGGAGGGGAATTTGAACCTGGGTTTCCCAGATCCTAGTCTGACACTCTTGCCACTACACAGCACTGCCTCTACAGTGACTGATGCTCCTTGGACAAATGGCAGGAAAAAATGCAATAAATAAGAGGCTCTCTAATGTGTGCTTTTGAATAAAACACCTTATTGTTTGAACTGAGGTTTCTCCTGGAGAATTTTTTAAAATTATCTGGTTTTTAATACAGTTCCACCTATTGCTGGACTTGCTTCACTCAGCCACCAATTTGCACGCATGCCTAGATACAAGGTGTCCCCGGAGATGGGTCTAGTTAGTTATTCAGTGCTTTCTGCACACTCAGGGAGTGACCTGAAACTCACATAGGGCAATTCTGCATCTAGCATTCACTCCACATTTTCTCAACTGGGAGGGAAAAGGGCAGCTCAAAACCACATTCAAATACTTGAGGGCAACACTGTACTGACGGCAAAGTCACCGCTAAATGGCCATAAAATGGCCATAAATCTATGCAGAAGGTGCCGCAAAACCTGACGATCAAAAGAAATGAAAGTGGCATGCAGTTCAGAGGGTACCATAAAATCTGATGATCAAAGGAAGTGAAAGCAGCATGCAGTGTTCTGTTCCAACAGTGCCGGATTTACGCATAAGCTAAATAAGCTACAGTTTAGGGCCTCGCAATCTGCTGGGGCCTCAAATAAAAGCACAATATAAAAATGATTTCAAATATTAAAAAGGCGTATATATTTTAAATTTTTCTGAGACCAGCTGATGTAATTTAAAACAGTAGGGGGCCTCTGGGTTTTGTATAGCTTAGGGCCTCAGCAAGTCTAAATTCGGCCCTGTGTTCCAACGTGGGTTTGGTAAAGCAACGGAGGGAGAAGCCAATGCAGAAGCAGCCACAATCTCCCTTTGAGCTACCAGTGGCTGCACCCTGCAATTCACATGCTGTAAGAAATGACCTCACTACCCAAGTCAGCTCTTACTTCACTGCAGCTGCTGGTCGGCTCCCACCAACAGGAACTCTCAGGTGAGCTATCTGGGACTTCTGTTGCTAGCAACCACCATCTCAAAGGAGCAGCAGTTGACAGGAGCAAGGATAAGCTCACTCCATATCACTATTTCAAGATGTTTCCCCTAAGGGACGCCGTAAACTGTTCCTGTATCTGACAGATCCCTGTAGGAGAGGGTTTATCACCAGCAAGAACTACTAGCTGCAAAAGCAGAAGAGAAAAGCACATTAATATTGGCTATGGACCCCCAGGGAGGACCCCCAAATTCCAGAATTCAGAGCTAACAAATGGCACGGGGTCCTAGAGGTAGAAAAGTGGCCTCATACACTGTCGAAATCCAGCCTCCAGCATAATGCAGGAGAAGCAAACTGTACTAAGAGATGGCTGTTTAGCCCAGGGATTCCCCACCTTTTTGAGCCTGTGGGCGCCTCTGGAATTCTGACACAGGGTAGGGGGGTGCAACCACAAAGCAGAAGCACACGCACACACACATAGAGGAAATCCAACTGCAGGGGTTGTTGTTGTTCAGTCGCACAGTCGAGTCCGACTCTTCGCGACCCCATGGACCAGCTCCCGCCAGGCCTTCCTGTCTTCCGCCGTCCTCTGAAGTTGGCTCAATTTCATGTTCGTTGCATCTATGACACTGTCTAACCATCTCATCCTGTGCCGTCCCTGTCTTCTTTGACCTTCAATCTTTCCAAGCATCAGGGTCTTCTCCAGTGAGTGCTCCCTTCTCATTTGGTGGCCAAAGTATTTCAGCTTCAGTTTCATTATCTGTCCTTCCAGGGAACAGTCAGGGTTGATTTCTTTTAGGATTGACTGATTTGATATTCTTGCCGTCCAAGGGACTCTCAAGAGTCTTCTCCAGCACCATAGTTCAAAAGAATCTATTCTTCGGCGCTCGGCCTTCCTTATAGTCCAACTCTCGCAGCCATACATGACTACTGGGAATACCATTGCTTTGACCATGCGGACTTTTGTTGGCAGGGTGATGTCTCTACTTTTTATCATGCTGTTTAGGTTGGCCATCGCTTTCCTCCCAAGGAGCAGGCGTCTTTTAATTTCATGGCTACTGTCACAGTCTGCGGTGATCTGGGATCCCAGGAACGTGAAGTCTGTCACTACTTCCACGACTTCCCCTTCTATTTGCCAAGGAGTGATGGGGCCGGATGCCATGATCTTAGTTTTTTTTATGTTGAGCTTCAAGCCCACTTTTGCACTCTCCTCTTTTACCCTGAGCAAGAGGCTCTTAAGGTCCTCTTCACTTTCTGCCATTAGAGTGGTATCGTCTGCATATCTGAGGTTGTTGATCTTTCCCCCACCAATCTTAATTCCCACTTGTGATTCATCCAGGCCAGCATTTCGCATGATGTACTCTGCATATATATTAAATAAGCAAGGTGACAATATACATCCTTGTCGTACTCCTTTTCCTATGCTAAACCAATCAGTTGTTCCATATCCGGTTCTGACTGTCGCTTCTTGGCCCTTATACAGGTTTCTCAAGAGACATGTGAGGTGGTCTGGTACTCCCATCACTTTAAGGACCTGCCATAGTTTGTTGTGATCCACACAGTCAAAAGCTTTAGCATAGTCAATGAAGCAGAAGTAGATGTTTTTTCTGGTACTCTCTTACTTTCTCCATAATCCAGCGAATGTTGGCAATTTGATCTCTCGTTCCTCTACCTCTTCGAAACCCAAACCTTCGAAAGACCAGACCTGATGAGCTTAAGTTGTGGGTTGAATGTGAGGAGAACCTTCCCAACAGTGAGTGGCTCAACAATGGAACCAGATACGTAGGGCATAGTGGACCTTCTCTAGCTGCAAATCTTCAGGAGGAGGCTAGACTAGGGATCCCCAACATGGTGCCCGCCGCCATCTTTCCTGGGGCCTGCCAAGCATTTTCAGAAAGTAGGTTGTGCCAGGCGGGACTCTTGCCCGTATTGGCCATTGGAGATCTGGTTGGCTGTGGAGACTTAAATAAAATTGCTTCTGTAGCAGCTGCCACCACAGTGTCAGTTTTATTCCATCACTCATCTTTCCCAGTGTATTTTTTTTAATTAGCCCTCTTCTCCCCTGCAGTGCTCATGGGAGGCAGAGACACTTGGGAAATGGCATGAGGCAGACTGACGCTTTGCAGCAAAAAGGCGGAACTTGTGGAAATTGCACCTCCCCTTCCATTAGAGGATCTAAACCAGGTTGACATCTAGAGGCATCGGGCAACCATCCAGCAGTGTACAAACTAGAAGGGGGTGTTTTACATGACGCATCACAATTTTTGGAACTGCATCACTCTTTTGGAATTCACTGCCATGTTTCTACATTGGTCACTGGCTCAGACAATTACAAAACAAAAGTGGATTAGACAACTTCATGGAGAACTGATCTAATCATGGCTATTCGTCAGGATAGTTAAACGGAACCTCAATGGACAAAGGCAGTGTACCTTTGAATGCCTGTTGTTGGAGACAAACAACATGGATGGCCATCGCCTTCAAGTGTCTCTCCAGAGTAGACCTCCTTTGACCAGGCAGGCCCACCACAAATAAGCAATCTGCTTTAAATGCTTGGTTTTGTATTTCAGAGTAGGGAGACTCTCCAAAGCAGACATGCATTAGCAAGAGAGACACGCCAAAATCAAAAGCCACAAAAGTGTGTGTGTGTGTGTGTGTGTGTGTGGGCTTTCTCAAGTATCTCTTCTCAGGCAGTTTATTGTAACTGCAGGATTTCTGTACACTAATATGAGTCATGCAAAAAAGAAGTGAAAATCGTCTGTTATGAGCCTGAAATCCCCAAACCACTGAAAAAGCTTAAGTTACTAACAAAACAGACAAGATGAGCAAAACGATTAAAAACCAACAACAACACTGAAAATGCAAGCCCTCCAAAAATGACTAAGACTCCTTGGATATGCCAGGATAGAGGCCGTTCTACGGGTCCAATCCTGCATAATGCTGAGCACCCTTCGTGTCAGATTCAACCATCCTGCATGAGACAGGGTAAACCTATGCTACCGGGCCAAGAAACCTTTCTCCCTAGGAGATCTGTTGGCTGCCTGCAGTTTGCATTCTGCCTCACAAGCACACACTGTGGAAATCCCCTCTCCACCAACACCAAGTTTATTCATGTGTATGGAGGGGAACTCCCACCCCCGGCCATTCTATCACATATGTGGCTTATTCTGCTGTCTCTTGGAGTGCTGCCTGGACATCATGGGTTGGATCCAAGCCCTTCTTGAACAGCATAAGTTCATACAAGAGGTTTTTGCTACATTCCCTTTCCTCCAGCAGTACCCTGCACACCCCTTCCTCTGAAAGCTGTTCCTGAGATGTGGGGGGCCCTCAGGACTTCTCCTTCCCCTGCCTGTGGGGGAGCAGGGCTGCTGGCCGAAGGGGGAAATTGGCAGAAATCTTCCCCCCATCTCTTGCATAAACTTCTCTGTTCTGTTCATATAGGAGCAGAAAGGCAATTTTTGCTGATGTTCCTTTCTGGCTGCAGCCCCTTCCCCCCACAACCTATGCTGTACACCTGGGGAATCCCAGGATTTGGGGGGGGGGGCAGAAGAAGAAGGCAGGAAAAAAAACTTTTCTAGAAACTGGCTTCAAGTGCAAAGAACTTGATGTGCTCAGAGAACGGCCTGAGAACGTCTCATATTCAGGCTTCATTTCAGCAGTCAAAGTGTTTTGAACTATATGACTGCATTTCAGCTTTCTGCCTGTTCTGGAAGAACCGTAACGATTTCAGTACTGCTATGAGTAAATGAGTCAATGCATTTCAAGCAACTTTCTATTTACAAGAAGACTTTGAGTTTTACGCTTCAATTAATTCAATTAGAATTAACGTGGGATAAATACAGACTACAATGTGGATACTACTGCAGAGGTGGGCAAAGGCCAAGCACCTCTGCTCATCTTTGGCCTCAAAAACCCTACAGGGTTGCCATAACTTGGCTGCAACTTGACGGAACTTGACATACACATAAAGAATATTGCTTAGAATCATGGAAGGGACCTCCAGGGTCATCTAGTCCAACACCCCGCACAACGCAGGAAATTTACAAATACGTCCCCCTCCACACCCACAATGACTGCTGTTCCATGCCCAGAAGATGACAAAAAACCTCCAGGATCTCCAGCCAAACTGACCTGGAGAAAAATTGTTTCCTGACCCCACAGTGGCGATCAGCATTTCCCTGGGCGTGTAAGAAAGAACTAAGCACTGATGCAGCCCTTCCTGCCCTCCCTCTCATGATCTGCCTAAGTTCACAGAATCAGCAGTGCTGTCAAAGGGCCATCCAGCCTCTGTCTGAAAACCTCCAAAGGAGGAGAGCCCACCACCTCCCAAGGAAGCCTGGTCCACCGAGAAACTGCTCTAATATTCAGGAAGTTCTTCCTAATGTTTAGGCGAAAACTCTTCTTATTAACTACGTTTTTCTTCTGTCCTTCTACCAAGCAACTCAAGATAGCATACCAGGGTGGGCTGGCCATTTAACTTACCAGGCTCCTTTTGGCAGCTGGCAGGGGATGGGGGGGGTGAGTTTACTGGGAGCAGGACATTTCATCCAACGTTTCAGCGATGTATCCACGTGACTTCCAACATGACTCAGAAGTGACGTAAGCATGCTGGAGACGTCAGGGTGACATTTCGCATTTTGGGCAAAAACTCTATAGTAGAATTAGCTTCTATCATCGAGTTTTGCCCAAAATCCAGAGTGTCACCCTGATGTCTCAGACATGCCAATGTCACTTCTGGGCAGAGATCATTTCGGGGGGGGATCGTGGGGGATCGCAGTTCCCCTGGGTGAGGTACGGGTGGCGGGGCACATGACAAAGCCCCGCCCCCTGCTTCCGGCGCCCCGCTTCCGGCCCTCATTCAGCCAGGAGGAGGCAGGAGAAGAGGGAGGGTAAGTTGCTTCCTCCCCGCCTCTCCCCACCCCTGCCTGCCTGGGGCCAGGGAGGGCCTTCGCGGGGCTTCCTTGCACTCCCACCGGCCTTGCAGGTCCACCGCCGGGCCCCTCATGGGGCTCAGCAGTGGAGCTGCAAGGCCGGCGGTGGTGGCCGGGACCAGATATATTTGTGGCCCTAAATAGAAATTTTTTTGGTGCATCATTCAATTCCATATTGGAACATTCCAATTTTGGTCCTATTTTATTTACTGTTAATTGCCTTACATGTGTTACAGGGACTCTGTTGCTTGTTGTATTTTGCACTATTTGAACTCTGAAGAAGGCTCTTGTGAGCTGAAACGCATCAGGTCCTACACTGTCCTTTTTTGCATGTATTTGTAACATTTTATGAGGCTCTATTTGGGCCCCTACTAGGTTTTTATATGTCTTTGTAATAAACACTCTTTTGTACACTTACTTAACGTTTTTAACTTTTGGCCCTCAATAAGTTTTCTAAACTTCCTTTGGAGGTTTTAACCCTAAAGAAGAGCCACGCCCCAGGAACTTTGCCTGAGCCTCCAGTGCCACTTGGCCCAGACTCCTTATCAGCCAAAGCAGTTTCTGTCAGCTCACCAACTGTCTCCTCCAGCACTGCTTCCAGTTTGGGGGGATGATGCAGTGAAAGAGCTACTGCCCACTGTCAGCCACACTGAGCTTATAGCACCACAGGGGCTGCTCAGCTTGACTGGCTGAGCCCTTTTTCACTTCCTGGTCTGCTCCTGCAGCAGACACTGCTCAGCTCTCTTCCATCTTTAACCTCACAACCACCCTCTGACTTAGGCTAGGCTGAAAAGCCTCACACATTGGCCTAAGGCCAACCTGTGAACTTCAAGGCAGGGTGAGGATCTGAACCCAGACTTGGCCCTTGACCAAAGATTCGAAAACAATGACGTTTATACAGAAATGTGACTTACAGCATTCAATGGGGTTCGACGCCACTTGCAAAGAAACTATCCTGCCACTGGATTCAGGGATGTGCACCCGGAAGACCAGCCGCACTCGGGTGTTCTTCCGACCGATATCTGTCTCCCCTTTCCGGAGTTCAATATCTGCATTGCGCAGCTTGAGGATCCCGGCGCAGTCAATCCTGAGAAACAAATAGAAATCTCCATCTGAACAAGCCCCACTCCAAAGTGCATTTGTGAGACATGAAAGTTCTAAGCAACTGGCCCATTTTTGCCCCATTGATTAGAACAGCAGATTCAAAAATCACTTCTGTAGGCCTGTTTCTTGAAACATGTCCTTTAGATTGCTGAACGTGGATCTGGGTACCATTTACACACCCTCTAGCACTGCAATTCCCAAGCTATGTGCCATACAAGAACAGCTTCTGTGCCATAATAAAATTATATGTGTTCCTGTGAGGCCCATAGGGTTGCCAGGTCCTATCTGGCTGTCAGTGGGGGGATCCAGGCTCCGGTCAGGAATTTTCTGGCGTGCACACCATAAGGATGTTGGGAGGATGTCGGGGGGTGACGCTCTAGTTTTGGGGCAAAGTTCTGTGGCTTTTTGCCTTTGAAACCATAGCGTTTGCCCCAAAACTAGAGTGTTACCCCCCCCCAACATCCTTTCACCCTTCAAACAGCCACACAGAGTTACCTGTCCAGAAAGGAAGTTGATCTAGATCCTAGCACAGGGGTTACCAACCTTTTTGAGACTATGGGCACATTTGGAATTCTGACACAGCGCGATGGGTGCAGCCCCAAAATGGCTGCCCCAAAAGAGAGAAGAAGAAGAAGAAATTGGATTTATACCCCGTCCTTCACTACCCAAAGGAGTCTCAGAGTGGCTTACAAACTCCTTTACCTTCCCCTCCCCACAACAGGCACCCTGTGAGGAAGGCAGGGCTGAGAGAGCTCTGACAGCAACTGCTCTTTTTCAAGAACACCTCTGAAAGAACTATGGCTTGCCCAAGGTCATCCAGCGACTGCAAGTGGAGGAGTGGGGAATCAAACCCGGTTCTCCCAGATTAGAGTCTGTGCACTTAACCACTACACCAAACTGGCACCCAGAAGAGAAGAGATTATACCCCGCCCTTCACTCGGAGTCTCAGAGTGGCTTACAAATTCCTTTCCCTCCCTCCTCCCCACAACAGACACCCTGTGAGGTAGGTGGGGCTGAGAGAGCTCTTTCAAGAGCTGCTCTTTCAAGCACAGCTCTGACAGAACTATGGCTTGCCCAAGGTCATCCAGCAGCTGCAAGTGGAGGAGTGGGGAATCAAACGTGGTTCTCCCAGATTAGAGTCCGCACACTTAACCACTACACCAAACTGGCTCACAGGAGGTACAGCCGTCCACAAAATGGCTGCCGCAGCTTACCTTCAGTTACAAAGTGAAGATCCTTGTGCTGTGGCGGCACCTGTGTGTTGCCAAGGCAATGTTTTTTGAAAATCAAATCTCCAAAGACTAATCAGAAGCCTTGCTGGACAAAAGGCCCACCTGGCCCTGCCCCCTTTCTAAAACCACTTGTTGGGCACCAGGAAAGGTGTTGGCAGGCGCCACGGGGACCCCTGTCCTTGTGTGACACTTTAACCACTATGCAGTCTTTCAAAACAACTGCCTGGGACTAGCAGCTTTTCTGTTTTTGTTTTTAAAGAGGGCCAAAGGCTCTTCTCTCACTTGACCCTAAGAGTCTGGTTTTCCTCTCATCTTCCCAATCAAGACTCTTGTCCTACTAGCATCCTTACGTTGCTTTCATGTTGTTTTTCGGCTCCAGAGGGATTTCCAGCACTTTGGTGTTGCCGACGATTTTCTCATAGCTGGTGGTGGTGACCGTCTTGCCTGTAATGCGGTGGACTTGGTAAAAAGCGTGAGGCTTGAGGATCCGCTCATCTGCTGTTCCGATGAAGATCTGAAGGCCGAGGGGTTTGTTATCCATGTAACCGTGAAGCTGCCAAGAGACCAAAGCCTGTTACTTTACCTTCATCATCATCTAAGCTACAAATACAACTGACAAATGTAAGTGGTGTTATACAAAGAGCCAACTAGGTTTGTAAACCCTAGCTTGTCTGCATACCTCTGGATATTAAAAATCATCTTCAGACTGTCAAACAGGAACTTCTTATAAAATGAAAGAAAATTGGTATTCCCTTCCCCCTTCAGACTATCAAGGCACCACAAATCATTAATATCAGTGTGCATCAGGTAGACTAGTAACATGATCTTATTTGCAAGGATGCCATAAAACCCAAGCTCATCATATTGAACCCATCTTCACCGCTGAACTGTAATGATTCTTTGGCTGCCAGGTATTTTATTGACATCTTTCATTAATAAAAAAGAAATAAACACGATAGACAATTGAGAATATATATTTCAGGGCCCTGACCTGGATAGCCCAGACAAACCCAATCTTGTCAGATCTTGGACCCTGGCAAGTATTTGGATGGGAGACCTCCAAAGAATGTCAGGGTCGGGAGGGAGAGGCAAGCTATCAAGCCACTGCTCTGAACGTCCTCCGTGCCCCAGTAGGAGTCACCAGAGGTCTCAGTGACTTCCAGGCACGGACACACACACACACACACACACACACACACACACACACACACACCAAAGAAGATATATATTTGAGGGATAAGTAGACTGGTTTATTTGAAAACTGAGAATGAATGGTTACCAACTGAAGCAAATTCATCATACATAAATTAATTACATGCAGTAGTAGTAATTCATAAGAACATAAGAGACGCCAATGTTGGATCAGGCCAAAGGCCCATCCAGTCCAGCACTCTGTATCGCACAGTGGCCAGAAATACCAGTGCCATCAGGAGGTCCACCAGTGGGGCCAGGACATTAGAAGCCCTCCCACTGTTGACCCCCCCAAGCACCAAGATGACAGAGCATCACTTGCCCCAGAGTCCCTATCTATACCTTGTGGCTAATAGCCACTGATGGACCTCTGCTCCATATGCTTATCTAATTCCCTTTTGAAGCCGAAGGTACATTGTTTTTCTGAACATTTTGCATCATATGCTTTCTATGATGTGCTTACCTCACTGTTTCTGGTGATATACTCACTTATTCACAGTTAGTTTGTCTCACTGAATTGCCTTAATTAACTTATGGATTTTTGCAAATCGTATGTAATAAGAATTTCAAAATAAAGAAATACACTTAAAAAACGTGAAATTCAGAAAAGCTACCCCATTGGGTTCCATCGAAAGAACTGAGGGGCAAACGGTCCCTCACAAAACAGATCCTTCCTACATCTTCTACAGAACCCCACCCAAACTGCTGTTCCTGTCGATGGACATTTAACAGCAGGGAAGGCTGCGACTTGATCGTGAAAACTATGGACACTGTGCTAGGCTTCTGTGAGTTAGAGCGGCCAGTCTTCCGAAATTACAACTCCAGTGTACAGAGATCAGCTCCCCCGGAGAACATGGCCGCTTTGGACGGTGGACTCTGTGTCATTATTCCCCACCGAGGTCCCTCCCTTTCTCAGGCTCCATCCCCCAAATCTCCAGTAATTTCCCAACCTAGAGTTGGCACCCCTACTGCTAGCGTGTGTTTGTGTGGACCTTGAACTCTAAAGTTGCCAATGTCAACTTGGGAGATCCTTGGAAATTTGGGGATGGTGCCCAGAGAGGGCGTAGTTTTGGAGAGGAGGGAGCTCAGTGCGCATGTGATACCACTGAGCCTGCCTTTAAAAGCTGCCATTCCCTCCAAAGGAACTAATCTCTCTAGCCTGGAGATCAGTTGTAATTCTGGGATAACTCCAGGTACCATCTTGAGGTTGGTCACTCTAGGAGATCCTTGAACATTATGGCCATGTTCCCCCCTTAATTATTTTTTAGGAGACACCTATGTTGCCTCAACAAAGTCCAGAGATTAGAAACTTTAAAAACGTGGGGGATTTGAGAAAGGAAGCTTGACCAGCCAGTATGGCGTAGTGGCTAAATGTGCGGACTCTAATCTGGGAGAACCGGGTTTGATTCCCCACTCCTCCACTTGCAACTGCTGACTTGGGCAAGCCATAGTTCTATCAGAGTTGTTCTCTCAAGGACAGTTCTGGAAAGAGCTCTCTCAGCCCCACCTACCTCACAGGGTGTCTGTTGTGGGGAGGGGAAGGAAAGAAAAAGGAGTTTGTAAGCCGCTCTGAGACTCCGAGTGAAGGGCGGAGTATAAATCCAATCTCTTCTTCCTCTTCTTTATACAAAGGTTTTTGCTCTTTTTTGTTTTTTTACTGGTACAGATTTTAAAGTGGGTGTTTGTTAAAAAAAAAAGTTGCAAGGAAATACGCTCCCACAAAAATTCTTAGCTGTTTTCTTATATCCGTACAGGAGAGAATTGAGCTGCTGTCTGAACATTTGAAAAGGCTGTCCCCAAACAGTTCTGAGAAAGGGGGCCACCTGCCCAAAATGGCTGCACTGCCCTGCGCTGCCCCCCCCAACCCAACCCCTCCCCCTAGATCAGTTCCACAGTCAGGAAGTTCAGGATCTTCCTTCTACAGTGTACAATGACAACTTCAAAGCTTACGTTAAAAGCTTAATTTCAATAGGTGAGGCATACATCCAAAGTTTAGGCAAAGTCTTTGGCAGCTAAAACAGGCACATTTAGAAGCATTTCCTGCTTCTGATTATCTTGGAAACAACAGAGCCACAGAAGAAATACTCTGAAGGAAATGTAGATTATATTTATAATACCTGAGTGTGTGTGAGAGATTAAAGAATAAAGGTTTAAAAATCACAGAGTGCAAGTAGAAGTAACAGAGTCTCGTGCAAACTTAAAGGCGAATTTATGCATGGTTTCTAAGGAGCCACAAGGCTCTTTGCCTTTTTGGACTGCATCATTAATGCAGCTACCCTATAAGTGTGGTAGTACTCAAAGTGTCAGACAAGTATCTGGGAGACCCAGGTTGGAACACCCATTCTGCCATGGAAGCCTGCTGCGTAACCTTGGGTTAGGGTTCTCGTTTCCAAGGTGGGGGCAGTGGAATTCCTGCCCCCTTTTGCCTGCCCTCACTCTAGGGAATGGCAAGGGAAAAATGTGGGGGCCAGTGCAATGTTCGACAACGTGATGACATCATTTTGAACCACTTACCTAGAAATGACTTCACTGTGTTGCCAAATGCTCCAGTATTCACCTGAAACTCTCACAGAACTTCAATGGGATGCTAGAATGTCTCGGGACATGATGACATCATTTCCGGTTACACGGCTGGAAATGATGTCATCACGTTGCTCAGCACCACTCTGTGAGTTACCAGCCCCCCAAATTCTTCCCTCCAGTGAAGGGATGCTTGGCATACACGGCTTTGCCACCTAGAACAGAAGGGCATTCAGCCACTGTGGTGCTTTGGCATGTACAACTTCATAGAATCACAAAAACTAGAAGGGTCTTTACAGGCCTTTTATAGTTCCCGCCCCCTGCTCAAGGCAGGAAATCCAAAGCTTCAGCAGCCTCAAAAGGCGGCTTTCCAGCCCTGATCTGGATAGCCCAGGCAAACCCGATCTTGTCAGATCTCGGAAGCTAAGCAAGGTCAACTCTGGCAAGTATTTGGACAGGAGACCTCCTTGAAATATCAGAGGTGGGAGGCGGGGGCAGGCTTTATTCAGCCACCTCTCTGAATATCCTCCAGCCCCACAGTATGGGGCAGTCACCACAGGTCACCATGACTTCCATGACAAATACATTAAAAAAACCCACCAAAAAAAAGGTGGCATTCCAGCCTCTGTTTGAAAACCTTGAGTGAGGGAGAGCCAACCCATCCACAAGTAATTGGCGCTCTTGCACTTTAAGCATGGGTCAACAGTAACTAGACACCACTTGGTACCTTTCCACAAAAGTAATGCACGTGGATGTATGAATGACAGTGGGCTTGTGCTTTCTCTCCCCTGGACCAGTTCTGGGTCTCTCCTTGGCATGATATCTGGAAGTATGGAGAGGGCAAGCACAAGGCATCAACTGCCAAAATACACCCAGCTAATCTTGCTGGCTTTGCTTCAGTAACAACAACCCGTAATCCTGGGAAACAGTGATCTGCCTTGTATCTGTAACATTGGAAAGATAAAAGCTCATCTCCAGTAAATCAATGGATTGAGGACCTTAGAACTCTATCAATATTTGAACACATGGCATATAGACGGTAATAGCATATGGACTAATTTTTAGATATCTGGAAACCGCTTATAGAAACTTAGATCCACCACTATTGTTGTTATATATATTTTCTGTGCATTTCCCCCTTTTTAAAAACTTTATTAGTTGTTGGGTTTAAAGGTGTCCCCCCCCGTTCTTTTTTCTGTTTTTTTAAAGAATAAATCCCCCCCAAAAAAAGTCATATTTGTGATGTCATCTCTTCGAGATCATTTGCAAGATCTACTATGAAATCTATTGCTGCTGTACCAGAACAAAAATCAAAGTGTTTCCAGTCAGGAGGCCTTGATAGGCATTTGAAGCATAAAATTAGAGCCAATCCAATACCATCTTTTCTACTTTCACTACTGTCCAAACACACCACTGTTTTTGGTGTGGCCTTGAATGCCCCCCTTTGCTTATTTTCCCATCAAATCCGGGGATGGGTGCAAAAGCCCCCTTCTCCCCACTCCTGCAACGGAATGTCATCTCCGGCTACAGAATTGCTCACCAGCACTGATGTTTTCAATTGCCTTTTAAAAAACTTCTATGTTTTTTTTCTTCTGCTGCTGGGAATTTAAACTTTTATGTC
>NW_015173695.1:612204-637191 GCF_001447785.1 Gekko japonicus | reverse complement strand
GAAAAGAGTGGGGTTGAAATTAGTTCCTTCCTGAGAACAATGGAGAGGCTGGTATCTCTCTCAGTCCCTTGGCTGTTAAATTGTTCCTTTATCACAAGATCCCAGCAATTTCCTCCGAAGTAGAGTCCTATTCACACATCACCTTCCTTTTCAAATCTTGCTAAGGTGTTTTGTGAGGTCTGGACTTCCATTCTGCCCAGCAAGAGGTCCCCAGCTGGGAACTAGAGGTAGGCACCTATTTTGCACAGGCCCTACCCAGTCACGTTGTTTCTTCACCGGACCATGGAATAACTTTTCTCCACTCGATCATCTAAATCCAGGGTGGAGGTTCTCTCTCCATCACATGAACAGGCTTTAGATATATCAAGGTCAGTACTGTCTACGGGAAACCTGGGGATCCCCTGGAATTACGGCTCATCTCCAGACTACACGGCACAGTTTCCCTGAAGAAAAAGGATGCTTTGGAGGATGGACTCAGAGGCATTGTACCCCACTGAGGTCCTTGTCCTCCCCAGGCTCCATCCCCAACTCTCCAGGAGTTTCCCAAACTGAATCCGGCAACCCTACCTTCTCATCCCCGGAAATAACTTGTAACTGGCACAAGGTCAGAGCTGTTCTCTCAAGGGCAGTCCTCGAAAGAGCTCTCTCAGCCCCACCTACCTCACAGGGTGTTTGTTTTGAGGAGGGGAAGGGAAAGGAGATTGTAAGCCACTCTGAGACTTCTTTGGGTAGTGAAGGGCGGGGTATAAATCCAATCTCTTCTTCCTCTAGTCTGGAGAGGAGCTGTAATTCCAGGGATCCCTAGGCGTCACCTGGAGGCTGGCATCCCTATGTGTGTTTTGTGCATTTCAGGGGGGGGGGGATGTTACAAAGCAAGGCCAGTTTGAAACAAGTTCTAATAGGCATTATGTTCTGTATCTGAGCACATACAATTTTGAAGCAGATTGAACAATTTTAACAGTCATATTTTTTGCATATGTATTTATGTATCCTGTATCCAGCATGTTTTTTTAAAAAACTGAAATGGGAACTTATTTTTTATTAAGTTTTTAAATATTAATTTATTTTTAAAAATGGCTAAGCATGAAAATTTTGAGTAAGGTCTAACAGCAGGGTTTTGAAACGGAGTTTGGTACGTGAAGCGTAATGGGGCCCAAATTCCTACAGACGCTGGAGACCAGAGATTCTCTCTTTCATTATTAACAGTCACAATTACAAATCAAGCCATTCTACGTTTCTCACATCACCGAAAAATTGAAAGCAGACGTGTCTACCGCATAGCCAGCGATCTAGCTGAAAGGGAACTTGATGGTCTGAGACATGCTAAATTTGTTTTCAATTACTTGGTCCACAGGCACACATATATTTTTTCAAAAACCCTGATTAAGCTGTACAAAGCAAACAGGACAAGGAGATCAGAGAAGCGGACCATTAAGTTAATAGCATCCGTGGTCAGGAGAGGCGTTTTTTTTGTATGTGCTTCCTTTCAACAGTCAGCAGGAGGTCTCTGTGCACAGAAACCTTAATCCTCTCTCCCTGGAAAGAGACCACATGCCAAAACTATCCACTGCTGGCAGCCTTCCCTGCGTGTGGTAAATGAAGAGAAATCCACCAGACACGCAATCTTTGGACCTGTTTCCCCATCACTTATACAGCACTAGATACACGACGCTGCAAGACTCTAAAGGACCGAATACCACTCTGTATACCTCGGCGGTCTATTTTTAAAACACACACAGAGAGCTGGATCCAGAAAACTCTGAATGGGATGAGTTCACAGCCCAGACATTTCCAAATGCAACCTCCTCTGCCCATCCAGCTTCTCCGGAAAGACAGAGCACCTTCAAGAACAGAATGGAGGATCATGCAGCAAAAGAGGGACGTCAGCAGAAGTCACCCTCTCTTGTCAATGCCCATTTGCAGCAAGACCTCATGCAGGGGGAGGGGATATTGCCAATTTCCCCCTTCTTGTGCAGCCCCCCCCCCCATGCCAAACCCCTTGGAGTATCTGGGAGAGAGCAGAGGAACTGCCAGAGGTTCATTCTGTGAACTCCTTCTATTCATATCTCATTGGATTCAACTCACACAAGTAATCCCATTTTCATGTACTACCCCCTCGCAGAAAATCACCACTTTCTCTCTCGTATACACACAGGTAATCCTGCTTTTTTCTCTAATGAGCTCCAGGTGGTATATCTGGGCCCTTTTCACATTTCACTCTTGCAACAACAACCCTGTAAGGTAGGCTGGGCTAGGAGATAAAGACATGCCAGGAGTTCAGAGCTGGACACTCAGATGTTCTGTCTCTGTACTTGTGGCAACATCACACGCACCTCCGCAATGATGAAGAGGTACCATCTCGACTCTAGAAGTCCACAAGAAACAATGGAAGTGGATATGCGTTACTTTTGTGCTTTACTCCCTTTCTTGTTTCGAATGTCCAAATCCATATTGACTTATTTAAATTTCTAGCTCACAACTGTGTGCTCGATCAAACTGTGTGCTCGATTGAACAGCAGAACAATACACCACAAAAATCACTCAAGGACCCGACATTAAAAAAAACACCACAGAACAAATGTGAAGGTCTTAGTCCTGAGTTCACAAACCTCAGCACAAACAGCTAGACCATGCATTCAAATGTTCATAGGCAGACCTCTGGAAATAAGCTATGATTATTTAAAGCGATGACTTACCCCCCCACCACAGCCACAATATGTAATTTATAGCCTTCACTTCCTTCTGTTGTCTGGACTAGAGAGTTTTTGTGCCACCATCAGCCGCCTCTTACAAGCCACGCACAGACACAGTAACACTCCACGTCAAGGACCCCAATGGCACAATGGGATGCAGCTGTACATCGCAATTAATTGGAGAAAGTCATCCCATTGGCTGTTTCCAACCATGCCCATATAGTACACATGCGTTGGCTCTTACATGTCCTAACACATTTATGTCCGGCTGTCCTCGACTAGGGCCAGGGCCTTCTCAGCCCTAGCCCCAACCTAGTGGAACTCTGCCAAATAACACCAGGGCCCTGTGGGATATGATGCAATTCTGCAGGGCCTGTAAGGCTTTTGTTCCGCCAGGCTTTTGGTTGAGGGCAGCAACAGGAGGCTGAGACTGGTACCCTCTCTTTCTTCTCTATGCCCCCCACGTACCCTGCCCTGCCCTGCCGTGCGGGACAGCGGTGTGGCTCGCAAAGCTGGAAGTGTATTGCCATCTTGGATAAGTTTAATTTACTGTTTCCGTTTGGTGTTCTTAATTACACATTAATTGTATTTTAAAATGTTTTACGAGGCTGTAAATCGCCCAGAGCCTGCTTGCAGGGTGGGTGATTCATAAGTCCAATGAAATAAATAAATACATAAATAATAAACTAATGCACTCTGAAAGAGCCTGAAACCTTTCCCCAGATGAACCCATGGATCTTCCTTATACCAAGACAACCACTGTCCTATCATAAGAACATGCATGGTCTACTCCAACGAGCAGCAGCTCTCCAGCGTCATAGGCTAAGTATGTCAGCCTCCAAGTGGGACCTGGGGATCCCCTGGAATTATAGCTTATCTCCCGACTATAGAGATCAGTTTCCCTGGAGAAAATGGATGCTTTGGAGGGTGCACTCTGTGGTACTGTATCCAACTGAGGTCCCTGTCTTCTCCAGGCTCCATCCCCAAGTCTCCAGAAGTTTCCCAACCCGGATCTGGGAGCCCTCCCCTCCCCATCTCCCACCAGTGGCCAGAGGGGACCTGGCAACCCTATCTCAGGCACACGTCTTTCAGATCACGGACTACGTGATTCTTTTAACTGGCAATGCCGGGGGGCTTTCTGCATACCAAGCAGACGCTCCACCACTGAGCCTCAGCCCTTCCCCAAATGAGGGACTGGGGGACGGAGAAAGCAAATAACTCTTTTTTCCCTTTGTATCCCATGCCTCCTGAATGTTGTTGTTCAGTCGCACAGTCGAGTCTGACTCTCCGCGACCCCATGGACCAGCTCCCGCCAGGCCCTCCTGTCTTCCGCCGTCCTCTGAAGTTTGCTCAATTTCATGTTCGTTGCATCAATGACACTGTCTAACCATCTCATCCTTTGCCGCCCCCGTCTTCTTTGACCTTCAATCTTTCCCAGCATCAGGGTCTTCTCCAGTGAGTGCTCCCTTCTCATTTGGTGGCCAAAGTATTTGAGCTTCAGTTTCATTATCTGTCCTTCCAGGGAACAGTCAGGGTTGAATACAATGCTGCTGTTGTGAAGGCAGTGTTCTTGATGGTTCACAAAGGCTGCAACGGACATGGGGGAAGAGGTGGTTGTTCCCTCTAAGCTGAGTTAGCGTGAGCTACCAGCTCATACATTTTTGTCTTAGCTCAGGCAGGATGGCTCCAGAGCAAACTAATTTATGCAGTAGCCAAATCGCTCACTCACAACTTTAATGCCAGTAGCTCACAAAGTAGAATTTTTCCTCACAAGACTCCACATCTTAGAGGTGTCTTAGGTTAGGTATTCACACCAAGGTTGAGTCTAGATACAATCATTCTATGAAAGGGTCAGTGCAGAGACACCTTTAGGAATGACAATCTTTGGCAAAGGCTAAGAATCCCCCCCCCCCGTTATTTTTTCCAGAGACAGAGAAAATCTAGATTAGAAGAACAGATAGTTGGAGGGAGGGATGAGTTCTGCAGAAATGGGAATCCCAAAAAAGTATCTCACTTCCTAGATTACCCAGTGAACACTCCAGAACACCCTTCCTCCAAAAGTGCATATAGAGTCTAGACTGGATTTTTAAAAAAAATCAACTTATTTGAGTCACATGTACCAAAAAGAAAAGGAAGCCAGACATGATGTGTACCTTTCCACATTCTATTTTAGGGTTTTATTTCTTTCAGTAGAAATGGGCATTTCTTTTTCTTTGCATAACCCTTATTAACATAGCTAGACTTGCAGAGGTCTGTGACCCAAGGAAATGCGGGGCATTCTGGCTGATAAACAACCAACAGCATTCAGAAAATAAAGACACTTTTCTCAATGGTTTTTATTGCAGAAATCCAATATTCAAAAGCCTGAATTAAGTCTGTACTTTCACAAATGAGGCTCGATTCCCCCATCTGTTCATCAGAATATAAATAAGCCAGGCGTATGTTCTCACTGGATGCATAAATTTGAATGTTTAACTTGCACACAAAACTAGCAACACATATGCATAAATGGCTACTTTGTGCAGAACTGGCTGCTTAGGGATCCCAGCTGGATACACACAACCCAAATGCACATGCAGTTATGCATGCTACGCTGCAAATCTAAATGTGCCGAAAACCAAAAGACCCCTCAATCATACACAAAGGTGTTCAAAAATCCAGGCATGCCTGGGTGCAGTTTTGTGTTATAACAGCAACAAAAACAACACATGAAGCTGCCCTGTACTGAATCACTCCACTCAGGCTGCCAGGGCCTTTTCAGGGTCTCAAGGCTGAGCCTCTTTCACATCACCTCCTACCTGATCCTTTTAATTGGAGATACTGGGGACTGAACCTGGAACCTTGTGCAGGCCAAGCAGATGTTCTGGCACTGAGCCTTGCCCCCTCCTCCAAACCAAAATCCCAAGCCAGAAATCACTCTACTAATGCAAAAGGAAAAATGCCACTGGCCAAACCTGAATAGTGAGTAGATGTGAAAACCACATCATCCGTGGTGCACGTTAAGGTTGTGCCCATGTGCAGATATGAAGAAATGAAGATTCCCTCCATCTGTACCCAACAACCAGCCTCGGATATTTATCACACCCTCACAACCTGCCTGCTCTTGTTTCTGTGCCCTCATCTTGATCACCTCCTGCATTGTACATGTGCTGCCACAGATATATTTATTTATTTGTGCCATTTATAGTCCGCCATTCTCACAGGCATTCATAAGAACATAAGAAGAGCCCTGCTAGTTCAGACCAGGGGTCCATTCTAGTCCAGCATCCTGTCTCACACAGCAGCCAACCAGTTCCTCTGGATGGCCAACAACAGGGCATAGAGGCCAAGGCCTTCCCCTGATGTTGCCTCCTGGCTCAAGGTGGATTACACAAAGCAAGTCAAAACTAGGGTTACCAACCTCCAGGTGGTGGCTGGAGATCTCCCACTATTACAATTCCCACTATGTTCCCTCTAAGCTGTAGAGTCCTGTGAGCAAAAATTCTACTTTGGGAGCCACTGGCATTAAAAGTTGTGAGCAGGTGATTTGGCTGCTGCATAAATTCGTTTGCTCTGGAGCCATCCTTCCTGAGCTGAGACAAAAATGTGTGAGCCAGAGGCTAAAAAACTGTGAGCTAGCTCAGCTTAGAGGGAATACTGATTACAACTGATTTCCAGGAGTCAGAGATCAGTTCGCCTGGAGGAAATGCCTGACTTGGCAAGTGAACTCAATGGCATTATACCTCATTCAAGTCCCTTCCCTCCTGAAAACCCGCCTTCCTCAGGCTCCACCTCCAAAATCTCTAGCTATTTTTCAAACCAAAGCTGGCAACCCTAGTCAATACAGTCAACAGGATAGGACATTCAATAAACCATGAAAGAGGATTAGGATTGTAGACTGTAGCCAGAGATCTAAAAGACAGAACTGAAGCAAAGCATAAATATTCACATGGCACATTAAACAGTGCAAAAATCGCATAGTCGGATCCTTCTTACAGTGTGCTGTGCAAAGCGGCATATACCACAGCCCCTTATATAACAGGGCCCCTTATTATTTACCCAATAACTTCATAAACCATTTTTATACTACGCAATCCTATTACATGTGCAGAAAGGCCCTCCTGAATAATTCAGTTTTGCTTCGCATAGTTTGAGTAAAGCCAATGGGGGGGGGGCTTCCTGACCTCTTCAGGCAGGCTGTTCCATAAAGTGGGAGCCACTTCTCTTTTTAGCTGACTTGGATAGCCCAGACCATGTCCGATCCCATTAGATCTTGGAAGCTAAGTCCGATCCCATTAGATCTTGGAAGCCCTGGCCAGCATTTGGGTGGGAAACCTCCAAGGACTATGAAAGCATCTTCTCCAGGAAGCTAGATTGGTGTCCGGATTTTTTTTGGGGGGGGGGGTATAAGCTCTCAAGAGTCAAAGCCCAGCTCAGCTCTGACTCTTGAAAGCTTACACCCCCCCTCCCAATCTTATTGGTCCCTAAGGTGCTCCTGGACTTGAAACTAGGTGTTCTATAGCAGACCAACAAGGAAGGCTACCCTCTGAAACTTCTCTAGGAAGGAATGATTCGTTTCCCATTCCTCCTACCCGGAGATCTTGCTTCATGGGAGTGGTACCCTTTTCTCCATCACCAGGATCTTTGAGGAGGATCACACCCATCTTCCTGTCTAGACAACACAAGCTAGTCTTCCAGAAGGAAAATGTAACATACATGAATGAATTCACAGGTCTGAGCATTTTGTCTGCCTTCAGTCGACCAACTAGGGTGTATCAACAGTACAATGTTCTGGAGAGGGGAAAGGATGGCACTTGCAAAAGACCTGGACATATCTAGTCGTAGTCCTAATGCATTTACTTGGTCATCAACCCCACTGTTTTGTTAAGAGTTCATTATTTTATATGTCTCATTATTCCATGGGTATTAGGAGGAGAAAGGTAGTGAGAAACCTGAGCAAGGTTTAGAGACGCCAGCCTCCAGGTGGGACCTGGGGATCCCCCAGAACTATAGCTCATCCCCAGACTACAGAGATCAGCTCCCTTGGAGAAAATGGATGCTCTGGAGGGTTCCTGTCCTCCCCAGGTACCACTCCCAAATCTCCAGGAATTTCCCAACTTGAATCTGGCAACCCCCCACCCCACCCCATGGCTGGGAGGGCACCTGGCAACCCTAGCAAGGTTAGATGTCAACAAAGATGTAATGGTGCAAAGGATGAATGTTTACCATCTTTATGTGGCCCAGAGTAAGACGAAGAAAATGGCACCAACTTGAAATCTATGCATACAAATAGTATGACGTTGTTTTAATATATGTTTTATACTGTTTTGATTGTTTGTATATCTAATAATGTACTGACATTTTTAGGACGCCTTGATTTTGCTCTGTGATCCGCCCTGATCCCACTTGCGGGGAGGGCGGAACACAAATTGAAACCAACAAATAAATAAATAACGTTATGTTACATGTGTGTGGATCTCATTGCAAGCAAGTCAGGGAAGACAGGTCACTATGGCAATATTCAAATATTTAAAAGACTGCAATAGCTTCCTGCACACACATTAGGGGAGAATACGTTAGCAGGCTGTGATCCACAAAAGCTCACATTGAAATAACTGTTTCTAGTCTTTACAGTGCCTCTAGATTTTTGTTTTGAGTTACCATGGCAGACTAGCATGGCTGCCCCTTTGCAATTATCAGCCGGCCTCCATACCAGATTTCTGGCCTCAAGGTAAGAAAAGAGTCATAGAGAGGACAATTTTTCACATTCACCCATTTTTCATGTTTACTTCGTAGCAGCCCTAATAGCTGAGATGAGCCCAATCTCATCAGCACTCAAAGCTAAGCAGGGTGGATAGGAGGCCGCCAAGGAAAACAAGGGCGGCTATACCCAGGAAGGCAGTGGCAGACCCCCTGTGCTCAACTCTTGCCTTGAGTCAGTTGCGACATGATGGCACACTTCACCTTACTTAATTTACCAATTGTGTGCTTGGTTACGCAGTCATCTGTACTTTCTCAAGTGGTGGGGAGGGGAAGAAAATCTCACCATGCTTGGCGCCTGTTCAGAAATTCACCGCTCGAGTGGACATTAAAGATAAACCAGTTTCCCAAGCTACCCAATCGACAGTTTCTGAAGCTACAAGGGGCAGGGCTGTCTTAGCTGTAGCAAGCCTTCCCCACATCTACTCAGCTGGTATATTCAGAATAAAACTAGTCAGTTTGATTAGGCGCTTTTGTCAATTACTGGTTATATGTTTTCTTCTGCTATGTTCCTCTGATTGGTTTTACTATCTTTACGGGACATTTTATACCACCGCTTTTATTGTACTCTTGGCGCCGACTGCTCTGTTTAGATGTTTTATACACCTGCTTTTAGGGGATATGGCTGCTGCTGGACTTGCCAGGTTTTAAAAAATATATAACTTTTTTTTTTTGCCGTGAAGTCACAAACTTATGGCGACCCACCTAGGGTTTTCAAGGCAAGAGACGTTCAGCGGTGGTTTGCCATTGCCTGCCTCCGCATCATGACCCTGGACTTCCTTGGCGGTCTCCCATCCAAATACTAACCAGGGCTGACCCTGATTAGCTTCTGAGATCTGGTGAGATTCGGCTAGCCTGGTCAGGGCATAAGAACAACTAGCAAAACATCTTCCCCAGTTTTTGTTAACCTTTTAAGTAAGCCTCCTCAAGAGTCAGGTCTCATATGTGGTGGACCTGTGAGAAAGCAACTAAATTTTGGACAGAGGTCCACAACGAAATGCAATGTATCTTAAAATGTAATTTTAAAAAAGAACCTGAAATAATGTTGTTGGGTTTGAAAATGGAAGAGTTGAATGATACCAAAAGAACGTTATTTTGGTATTTGATTACCACGGCAAGAATGACATATGCACAACTTTAGAAACAAGACAAAATACCAGAAAAATGGGATTGGATTAAAAAAGTTGTATTTATGGCCGAAATGGACAAGATTACAAGAAAGTTAAATGGTGAAGAAGATGAAAGTTTTTGAGGACTGGAAAGACTTTAAACAATATTTAGAGACTAATTGGGACGTAAGAAATAATTTGTTATGTTTTGAAGAATATTAGAAATGAAAATCTATAGCGATAAGGAAAGAAGTTACCTACGGATAGGTTACAAGTTACAGAATAAATAATAAAAGCTAGAATAAAGTGAAAATGTTACGATAGAAAATGTTAAGATGATAAAATTGACTGGACGTAAGCATTGTGGGAAGCCAAGCAAGGGGAGGGGAGGGGTACTGAAAAATCAGGGATATCTGTAAAGTATTTTAATGATAACATGGTTTGTGAAGAATGGTATTATCCCGACAATAAAAAATGGATTAAAAAAAAAAAAAGAGTCAGGTCTCGCTGAGAGCACAGGGCCTCTCCAAAATAAATAAAACATGTAATCAAATAAATGTTTGCACTCTCATGATAATAGGCTACTCCTGGGTAAATGATCTTCTCTGTTCATTCAGTGCAGGCTCGGATTTTCGATGTAGTTACTGCTGGGACCCTTCCCATTGTGCCGGAACAATCCCAGGCTTTTGCTATCCAGCCGAGAACAAAGTGAAGAGCCCACCCACTCCTTGTTCCCATTACCTATCGTATTCTGATGGAAATCTTTGTAACATCTCTCCAACCCGGAGTTGCCTGTGTGTGGTCAGCTTTTTCAACAATGCCTTGGTGATTCAGAGAGAGACATTCGTGAACCTTTGGCTAAAGGAAAATAGGAAAACAGAATCCCCGCTGCCTACGTTTAATTAGTGGCAAATACAAAAGCAAAGTGAGAAATCGCTTCCTCCTACCTTTTCCTTTTTCCTGCTGTACACCAGAAGATAAGAACGCCATCGAACCATTTTCCCCCTCCGGTTCCGAGAGAGTGGCTCGCGATTAGAGCTTGCAGAGTGTCCCTGGCTCATGTTATTAATGGGGTCGGCATCCGCATACCTGCAAATGGGGCAGCTGGCAGGGCCCGGGACTTCTGGCAGGGCCCATTGCTGCTGACACACACACCCCCCAACCTGCCACGTCCCTGCCAGTCAGCTCACTTGTGAGCACTTCGCCAACCATGTGTCCAGCTGCATACACTGCCCAGTGCCACCAGCGAGGATGGCTGTGAGCATGGCACTGGGAGGGCTTGTGAGCAAGGCAGGGGGAAAGTGTACATGCAGGAAGTGAGACATATGAGTGAGTGGACGGGAAGGGGACCCTGGGAACCCTCTGGCCAGCCCCCCCCAAACTCTAGAACTGACCCTTGTTATTACTATCCTTCATTCCTAGTTGGCTTTTCAATGAACTAAGGGCCAAAATATATGTTAAGTGTGACATGAAATGGATCACGGGTGCCTGACCTGGCTCTGTCACATGTTTGTGTGTGCGTGTGTGTGTGTTATGTGGTGTCAAGTTGCTTCCAGCTTATGGAGACGTATGATTTGCATGGGGAACCCTTTCAAAATTTCTAGGTCATGCTGCAAGGCTCAAAACACTCGAAGGAGAAATGATGGGCTTCAGGCTTCCCTACCATACTGTTTTCATCAGTGGAAATGGCCATAGGGGGGTGCTGGCCCCTTCCTCAGGCTGCAATAGGAAGAAGGCAAGAAAATTGCCCTTAATGGGTGGAAATCCTTCTGTCTGCAGAAGCACTCTGCTGGATCCAAGCCAGTGACCATGGTGAAATGGCCCAACTTGTGGGTTGTTTAAACCACAGCTTACTGCACAAACTCTGGCTGGTCTACCACGTGTAGACAACAGATCACAGTTTGTGCCTTCCACTTCCAACTCTAAACTCCCACCTGCTCCTCCTCACCATGCACACCCATTCATCTTTAACAGGTCAAGCCAGGATGACTAGCTGGACTGGAACCAAAAGGAAGCTTGTGAGTGTTCTTTGCAGCAGAAACAATGCAGACCCTGTGCCAAGAATTAGCCATTTCTGCATCCAAAATAACAGCAGCTCCAGTGATTCCATTGCATAACCTATTCTGCCACTAAGCTCAACACTTTAGATTCAAAGAGGGACACCCGGAATGGCCAAGAGCACAGAGAATAAGAATGTAATCAGGACTAGAAGACAGATGACCACCACAGTCTACAATGATAGTCCACAATGAGGAAGAGAAATCAGAGAACACGATTAGAAGCCCTGCTCTGGCTAGCCTCACTCTCACTATTATACGGTTGCTAGAGACTGCAGCCCCATGTCCAAGCTCTTCGTCAGAATCATGAGGACTAGAAGTTTGCTTCTTAAAAAAAGATAAAAAGGCATGAAAGGGGTATGTTGGGATGTCCCATTTGACAGTGTTTTCTACAAATGTGTGAAATTCCTCCAGCCCTGAGCTTGTGATAACACGGTCATTATGCAGGCACATCTTATTGCAGATTTTCAGAGCAGTAAGCCTTCAATCTTGACTTTGAATTCCGTGCTCACCTTATGCACCATTCTTTTTCCTCTGGTGTATTTATTCTACATCTACAATTTTTAAAAACCACACTTTTCTAAATCGGGGGGGGGGGTCCAAAGTTTTTTTAAAAAAATTATGTAACTGCCCTATCACAGCTATGCAACAGCATCCAGCAAGCACCTTCCATTCAAATCCTTGTGGTTCAGGTTTTGCACATGCATTTTAGTGTTTGTTGAACAAAAGGGAACAGAAAGGAATGCAGGCAAAGGGGGAAAACCCACTGTTGAAACTGACCAGACTTTTTCTGAAACTGACAAGCAGCTGCAAAGCCCCCTTTTCCATATTGCCGAGCACTAGGGGATTCTCTGCTGTGTTATCGGCCACTGTGAAAAATGGGAGTCACACTATCTCATAATATGGGGAAACATGTTGAGTGTACAGAATGCATGGAAGAACCCGCTGACACTGGCATTGCAAGCTATGATCATTGGCAACGTGTGTTTGTACACACACCTGTGCAAAGTCGGCTGCAACTCCACCACGCTTTGCACAGGGCTACAATTTGTATGGGGGGGAGGAATCCTCTGGCAGATGCTCTGGAGAGCTTTCTTAGACTTGTGCCACTAAATTTAAAAGAAATAGGGGGGTATTTTCACCGATGCCCTAGTGCAGCTGCATGGTAATGCTAATTCTCTACCCTTCCTTGCAAATGTATGTGGTTTTCTCTTTGTGATTTGATCCTGCACACTGGTTGTGATTTGGGCAGTTTGTAAAAGCCTGTCCTGTGTGAATTGCACTCTTCCTCCAAATGGATTGATCCCAAGTGATTCTGTACACTTGTGAATTACCTTTGGCTTGGAAGCAAAACAAGGGGGAAATTGGCACAAAAGCACCCTCAGAAAACCCGGGGAAACAGTGATCAGAAAGCAAACTGAGCGCTGAAAGGAAGAAAATCAATGCTGAACAACAAAGAAAACCTATCACGGTGAAAGCGAGGGAAAACACCCATGCATAATAGGCCAACACTGCTCTGAGAAAACACTGATGTAGACAGTCACAATCCAACTTTTTATGTGCATCCAAGATTCTGACTTCCTACACTAGTTCACAGGAACATGAAACAGCCACACACAAAAAAGCTACCCAACTAGGGTTGCCAGCCTCCAGGTGTTGGATGGAGATCTCCTGGGATTACAACTGATCTCCAAGCGACAGAGGTCAGTTCAACCTGGAGAAAATGGCCACTTTGGAAGATCGCCTTATACGCCATTGAAGTCCCTCCCCTCTCCAAACCCCACCCTCCTCAGGCTCCACCCCCAAAATCTCCAGGTATTTCCCAACCTGGAGCTGTCAACCCTATATACAACATACAGCCAGGGACTCTTCCAATAGTAAACAATGAACTATTTAACTTCAAGCCACAGAAGATCAGCTACTAACTGCTTATTGGAGAAAAGAGTGAATAGGAGTTTGAAGATTACTGAACAGCTGGCTGTGCATGTTGCTAATCAAGCCTTCCCTCTCCAAATCACAGAAATAGAAAGAAGTTCGTTTAATCTGAATCAGTTAAATGAAAGAAGCCATTTTGCACAGAATTATTGAAATTCTGGGGAGATACCAAGTATGTACAGGCCATTAAGAACATTCTCCATCGTTACCGCTGATGTCTTGGCTAAATGCTAAGCTCCGGTTAGGATTCATTTTCAGGGCTAAAAGCCAGTCTTGGTACCCAAAAATTAACAATAAAGAACAGGTACCTCTGAGCACATGCAGAGTAACTCACTGATACAAAACAGAGTTGCCAGCCTCCAGGTGGTACCTGGAGACCTCCCGCTATTACAATTGATCTCTGGATGACCAAGATCAGTTCCCTTGGATAAAATGGCAGCTTTAAAGGGTGGACTCTATGGCATTATACCCTGCTGAGGTCCCTCCTCTCCCCAAATCCTGCCCTCCCCAGGCTCCATTTCCAAAGTCTCTAGGAATTTCCCAACCCAGAACTGGCAACTCTACTGCAAAACAACCTATCCCTACCCTTCTGAAACTAGGACCTATTTTCAGCCCCATCCCGTCCCTTTTGAGCAAGCTTTGAAAATACGGCTGGCAGGACTTGACAGGGATTGACCAGGAGGCAAAAATGCGTGCGCCACATCCTCTTTCAATCCAGGGCCCGTGCCAACCTGGAGGGAGAAAAAACTGCCTGTCAGCCTCAGCCTTTGTCCTTAACACAGAGGCAGTTGTTGCTATTCTCGGCCCTCGAACACGATGTTAAACACACAAAAGCCCATGTCCTCACTGAACGCATCTTGTCCTGCCAAAGGCTTTGCCTTTAACAGACAGGCAATTGTTCGGCTGTTCTAGGAGTCCCTTCCGAGCGCACGCTCCTCGGTGGCGTTTGCCAAGCTGCCGAGACCCAGCCTGCGAAGGAGGAAGCGGCATCAGAGAGCAAAACCGCAAGAGAGAAAAAAAGCTGGGGAGGGAATCCGGATCCGCTGCTGTGCAGCTTCCCTCCCCTCACCAAAGTCAGCTCCAGTGCAAAAAATAAAAATAAGCCAAAGGTCATATTTCAAGAGTTCACACTCCTTTCTTTTCAAAACGCCTCTTTAAAGACAAAAAAAAATCAACTTTCAGACATTTGCTTTCTAGCCCTCTTGGGTGGAAAACAGTGTTTAGACAGAAGTGGTAGTTTGCCTACCATATTCTTGTACTGTTTAAATCTCATGCAATGCTTCCCACGACTACTGCAAGATTCTGAAGCTGGTGCCTTACAGTTTTGATCAGTAAGCATGCTAATGGTAAGCTAGTGGTCTCAGCTCACTAAGAGACACTGTACATAGGGTTGCCTGGTCCCTGCTGGCCACCGGTGGGAGATGGGGGGTGGAGTTGCCGGATGCAGGTTGGAAAACACCTGGAGGCTTGGGGATGGTGCCTGGAGAGGGCAGGGACTTCAGTGGGGTCCAGTGCCATAGAGCCCACCCCCCAAAGCATCCATTTGCTCCAGGGGAACTAACCTCTGTCATCTGGAGATGAGCTGTAATTCCCCAGGTCCCCGGCATCCCTAACGGTAAGCCAAGACCAGAGACTTCGCAATATACCAGGAATTTCCCCCTGCCAAGTCAGTTTCAAGAATGGCATAAGGTTATAGCCTGTCAAAGAAGCCGTAAATGGCATTTGTATGGGGAAGAAACGCTATGGGTTGGACCCCATGCGAAACCTCTCCTTGCACTAGGGCTCTTGCACAAGTGGAAATGCAAGACAAAGTCCATGCTATCTCCTTGCACTGAGTTAAACTTACTGTTATCCCCACTTGTGTTTCCGGTTGTGCAAGATCTTATTCACCCGGTTTGGGACCAATATCATACATAGGCAGGGAAGTGCAAAGCGTACCACAAGAAGCAACGCACTAAATCCATTTATATTTCTGCTTGTGCCTCACCACATCCAAGCCTGTGTGTCTGCACTCACACAGTTAATAGGAAGAGTAAGCAAGACAAATTAATGGCACATTTAATAAGATGGTAGGAGCTGTCCCACTGAGTTCGCCATATACCTGGTGGTGCAGTCCCAGGCACTGTCTGATGTAGCTGCCTACCTTGGATTTTTTTTAAGGTTGATATAAATGAGACTACACTCTCTCTATGGAGGGTGGCTCTGTGATAGCAAATCAAAAGGCATCAGCGTGCTCAGCGAGTCTTAAGGACTGCTTTTCTGGACTGACTGCAGCAAGACTTCAGCCAATACCTCTTGCAGCTGCAGATGGAAGAAACAGATGTTACGTTCTGGTAAGGTTGACAGCTCTGGGTTGGGAAATACCTGGAGATTTGGGGGGGGGGAGCCTAGAAAGAGCAGGGTTTGGGGAGGGGAGGGACTTCAGTGGGGTACAATGCCATAGAGTCCACCTTTCCAAGCAGCCTTTTTCTCCGGGTAAACTGATCTCTATTCCCTGGGGATCAGTTGTAATCCTAGGAGATGTCCAGCCACCACCTGGAGGATTGGCAACCTTACTTTCTGGGCATGTCTAAATTGCAAGCTTATATGGGCTTTACAACTTTTTAATGCTTTCCACCCAAGAATCCAGAGGAATGTAGTTTGGGAAGGGTGCTGAGGATCCTCTTACAGATCTCTAGCTTAGGGGTGTCAAACTCATTGGTTATGAGGGCTGGATCTGACATAAATGAGACCTTGGTGGGCCGGGCCATGTGTGTCATCAAATGTAATGCCAGGTAGTGGAGATATAAACTTTATAAAGGACACAAACATAAAGATTTTTTTAACAAAATAAAAACATGCTTAACACAGAGAGCCAGTTTGGTGTAGTGGTTAAGTGCGCAGACTCTAATCTGGGAGAACCGGGTTTGATTCCCCACTCCTCCACTTGCACCTGCTGATGTGACCTTGGGTCAGTCACAAGCTCTGGCACAGCTGTCCTTGAAAAAGAGCAGTTTGTGTCAGAGTTCTCTCAGCCCCACCCACTTCACGGGGTGTCTGTTGTGGGGAGGGGAAGGGAAAGGAGTTTGTAAGCCGCTCTGAGACTCCAAGTGAAGGTCAGGGTATAAATCCAATCTCTTCTTCTTTTACATTAGGGCTGTAAGCTGCAACCCTACTTTTGATTTATTGACATTCATCACAGAAATCTCATGCTCAGAGTTCTGAATCTAGGACCCAGGTTAAAACACGAAATGGCTGAGTGATTAAGAAAGTCTGCTGAAGCAAGCTATGATGCAGCAGCAGCAGAACTGGAAGCAGGAGATGGCCAGTTCCACTGCAAGCCTCATGGAAGCCCTCTGAGGGCCTGATCCGGCCCCCGGCCCCATATTTGACACCCTGCTCTAGCCCCTATCATAGCACTGTAGTTCTCTAGCACCCTCCCAGAACTACAACTCCCAGAGACCCCTGAAGAGGAGGAAGAACTATAAACCCACTGTAGGTCATACCTGAGGTGGTCCAGCAACAACAGTCAGCACCAACACTCTTCCACGAGCCCTCAGGGACCTGGGGCATTGATTGCCATTCAGCAGTACACACATGACACACCTGGACACAGTATTTAGGTTTGCAACTGACGGAGCACTGCTGAAGCAAATGGCGTATCTGCAGTCCACACTTCAGCTTCCTGTTTGCACTCACCAGATGACCAAATGGGGGAAAGTTCTTCACACATACACACACACATGTGAGGCTGCCTCACACTGAATCAGACCCTTGGTCCATCACAATCAGTATTGTCTACTCAGACTGGCAGCAGCTCTCCAGGGTCTCAGGCAGAGGTCTGTCATATCACATCCTATCAGATCCGTTGACTGAGGATGCCGGGGATTGAACCTGGGACTTTCTGCATGCAAAGCAGATGCTCTACCACTGAGCCACAGCCCTTCCTTTTGCTCCTGCTCATGAAGATCAATAAGATTACCTCTGACTAAGACAGCTTGACTCTCAAAATCTTATACCCTGGAACTCTTCTTGGTGTTTAAGGTACTATAAGACTTGAATCATGCTCTCTACTGCAGACCAACAGGGCTACCCACCACTGTACTAAAGCCCTGAGTTTGTCCCCCCACACCTCAAAAAACTGTTCTGGAGGGGGTGATAGAGAGCACAGATGTGGCAGAGGAAGGCTGCCTTTAATACTGTCTCCATCTGCCTCCCCCCCCCACACTACAAGCAGTTCTCCCCACTGTTAGTTTCACTTTGAATTCACTCAGAGAAATGCTGCTTTGTGGGGGAGTGGTTTGGATCAGGCAGGGAAAGGGTAAGCAGTCTTGGTGTTAAGAGAGCCAGTGTGGTATAAGGGTTAAGAGTGGCGGCCTCTAATCTGGAGAACCGGGTTTGGTTCCCCACACCTCCACTTGAAGTCAGCTGGGTGACCTTGGGCCAGTCACAGTTCCCTCAGATCTCTCTCAGCCCCACCTACTTCACAGGGTGTCTGTTGTGGGGAGAAGAAGGGAAGGTGATGATTATAAGCCACTCTTATTATTACTATTACTAACAGCAGCAGCAGCAGACTCTAATCTGGAGAACTGTGTTTGATTCTGAAAAGTACTGAGACTGATGAGTGATTACAGCTCTCATACTTTATTTGTGCAGAAGAAGACAATGTTAGCCGGCTCACAGGCCGTCTTATATCCCGTGAAAACTACCACCCAAAACACACACCCACACCGCAATAGGCTATTTACAGTGGCGGTGAGTTCCATGGGCTCTCAGCCAGGAGCCTAGTCCTCAGATTGGTGCGCGCTAGGATCCGCTTAGTCCATTGTTCGCTGGAGCGAAGCTCAGAGGTTTAGTCTGACCGCGTGGAGCCCTAGCCTATTCACTCCTACTCACGCCTCCACATGAGGCCTTGCTGTGTGAACTTGGGCAAATCACATTTCTCTCAGAACTCTCTCAGCCCCACCTACCTCACAAGGTGCCTGTTGTGGGGAAGGGAAAATGATTGTAAGCCACTTGGAGACTCCTTAAGGTAGAGAAAAAGGAGGGTATAAAAACCTACTCTTCTTCTGCTGTCCAACACCCACTGCAAAGCTGTTTTTCTATTTTTAAAAAGGAGACGTACATGTTGGATTTAGGGCTTCTGATATTCAAATATTATGTAGTCAATCATTATTTCCAAAGGTATTTCAGTGCCCTGCTTATCTAACACACACCTCATTCATCGTGACACATCAACAGCCCAAGACTCGAGCCAACTTTCTTTCAGTTTACAAATGTTTCCGTTTCAGGTCACCAGGGGCATGATCACTGAGACAGCTCTAATCTGGAGGACTGGAGATATCTTTTAGGCGAATCCAATGAGGCCTAGAGTCAGAGTCACCCTACGACGAATTAAAGAGCTTTTAACGCTTCTTCCCTATAAGATTGCAGGCAAGTATGAATGAGCTTGCTCCAGCATTCGAAAATGTAAAGGTAAAGGCTTCCCTTGCTCGAAAGCCAGTCAAATCTGACTCTAGGGACGCGGTGCTCATCTCTGTTTCCAAGCTGAAGAGCCAGCGCTGTCCAAAGACATTTCCATGGTCATGTGGCTGGCATGACTAAACACCAAGGCGCACGGAACGCTGTTAACTTCCCACCGAAGTGGTACCTATTTATCTACTTGCAATTTCTTGCTTTCGAACTGCTAGGTTGGCAGGAGCTGGGGCCAGGGACGGGCACTCCCTCTGTCATGCGGCACTCAGGTCTCGAACTGCCGAACTACCGACCTTCAGGTCTGCAGTTCAGCGTCTTAATCACTCGAGCCACCGCAGCCTTATTCAAAAATGACTGATGGCTAATTATTTATTTAAAACATTTTCACCACCTTTCTATGTTGCAGGACTCAAGGCAGCTTACCATGTAAATAAAACTGCAATTATTTTTTTAAGAAACCATATACAATAACTCAATTTAAAATCCCAATGAGGACTGCAAATAAATAAAAACTAAATTTGTCATAAATAAAACTGTCTTCAGCATCCTCCTGAAGATGGAACGTGAGCAGGCCAGGCACACCTCCCTGGGGAAGTTGCTCCAAAATCGTGGGGCTGCCACCAAAAAGGCCCTCTCTCGTGGGCCCACCAGACAAGTTCCTTCGATGGGTGAGGCAGTCAGGAGGTCCCCTCGCTGTGATCTGAACTCCCAGGCAAGCATGGGAGAAGGCGGACCTTCAGATACCCTGGTCCTAAGCCATGAAGGGCTTAGAGACTAAGCGGTAAAAGCAGGGCTATTTTTGGGCAGGAACGCACAGGAACGGAGTTCCGGCTGGTTCCTGAGGTGGCCACGCCCAGCAGGAACTCATTAGCATAACAGGCCACACCCAACAGCAGAAACTCATTAGGGTTGGCTACATTAGGGGCGTGCAGCCTAACATGCAAAGGAGTTACAAAAACAGCCCTGGGTTTTGACAACAAACAAGGTAAACAGAATAACAAGCAAAAGGTGGTTGTGGCTGGATAACCACACTTCTGGTAACATGGGGGTGCGGCCTAATGTGCTAATGAGCTGTGCTATCGGGGGTGTGGCCCAATAGGCTAATGAGTTCCTGCTGTTGGGTGTGACCTATTATGCTAATGAATTGCTGCTGGGCTTTTTCTACAAAAAGAGCCCTGGCGTAAAAGGGAGTTACAACTGTACTTAAGCCTTCCTGGGGTTTGGGTATCTCATGGGGACAGGCATTTTCTATCTGAAATACATCTTCAGGTTCCCAGTCAGTATTTTCCCCCCCTGTATGAACACATTGGGACAACTGGAATAGCAAAAGCAAGATGATCACCTCTCCTCACCTATCCCCGTTTGTCAGCTACTATCCTCCGATTGCCACCTACTGGCTGCTTCCCTCCTTGAGGGAGGCCCCCCCCCCGCATCAATGAGAGATTGTGCTTTTCGTTTAGTAGCTGCCGCCTTAAGGAGGAGAAGGGGGCCATCTCTAGAATTCTCAGAAGGCATGCAAGGAAGTTTTATTTGCTAGGCCTTTTATGGGGTCTAGGTTCCAGGCATTGGGAGGGGGGCATGTGCAGTTATTTAGGGTTCTACTGTAGTTTGTGTGTTTTGAATCTGAAATCGTAAGCTGCCTTGAGCCACAAAGGAAAGGAAAGGTATAAACATTTAAATAAACCAATGAGTCACTGTGGTGTAGTGGTGCAGGGGTGTCAAACATAAGGCCCAGCAGCTGGAAGTGGCCCTTCCAGGGCTCTTATGCGGCCCGCGAGCAGCTAGTGCAAGGGAGGGAACAGGAAACTGTTTGGGAGGAGTGGGCAGGGCAGAGCCAATCTGATTGTGGCTTCAGCATGGCGGAACAACCTCATCTGCAGCAGTCAAGCAGTGAGGGAGCGTCTGCCCAATGTTGCACTGCTAGGCTTCCAGTCTGCCCATATGAGTTTTCCTTTAGACCCCCCTCCCTGCCCATGGGGCTTTGCAGTGAGGATACACCAACTCAGAGTTTACCAGCTGCTGTCCTTTATACAGTTTATATCAGGGGTCATTTCGTAGAAAAAGAGCTAGAGGAACTCATTAGCATAACTCATTAGCATATGCCACACCCCCTGACATCACCGGAAGTGTGTCATAAGGCCACACCCCCTGACATCACCGGAAATGTGTCATAAGGCCACACACCCCGCCCCCAACGATCCCGGCCGCCGCCGCCAGCCTTGCAGCTCCACTGCCGAGCCCCATGAGGAGCCCGGCGGTGGACCTGCAAGGCCAGCGGGAGTGCAAGGAAGCTCCGCGAAGGCCCTCCCTGGCCCCCCCCCCGTACCTCACCCGGGGGAACTGCGATCCCCCGCAATCCCCCCCGAAACGACCTCTGGTTTATATCTCCGGTACCTGGCATTACATTTGATGGCACACATGGCCCGGCCCAACAAAGTGACATTTATATCAGATCCAGCCCTCATAACAAATGAGTTCGACACCACTGGGTTAGAGTGTTGGACCAGGATTTGGGAAAACCAGGTTCAAATTTCCACTCTGCCAGGGAAGCTTGGTGGGTGACCTTGGGCCAGTCACATATACTTGGCCTAGCCTACCTCACAGGGATGTTGTTGTGAGGATAAAATGGAGAAGAAGAGAACAATAGCATTAAAAAAATGAATCTAAGCCACTTCGGGCTCTCATTGGGAAGAAATCAGGGTATACCAAATATAAATAAAAGCAGGAATCAGTGGTCGATTGTGCTTCCATTCTGCAAGTGTGCAACAACAAAATACTGCAAAGGACAGGATTGCAGAGACCAGGGAACACTCGTGAATTGCTTAATGGGAAAGACTGCGTGTGGACAAGTCTTCATTTCACTGCAGGACACCTGGCAAAGATGTGTCCGCATATGTGCCTCTGCAGCTGTACCTTAACATATAACAGCTCCAAGGATGTGTGAAATTGACTAGAGGATGTTCAAGCAAGGAAAGAGCTTTGGGGGAGCTGCCTGAAATTGATTAGAATGTCGCCTTTATCACACAGGAAAGGCTGCTGAGAATGGGAGATCGGCAAACAAGCCAGGGAAGCGAGCTTTCCTGGTTAGCCTTTCCAATGACTATTATGGAATTGCCAGAGAGTTTCACTGCAAGGCAGTGCAGGCCAGCATTGAAGGACGGCAAAATGGAAACGTCTCCTCCAATACTACCAGAAAGGGGTTATTAATATTATGGGTACATGTACCAGGAAGAAGCATCTTGAGTGAACAGCAATAAAGTGCTGGAATTTGGCCAAATTGGCATTGTGTAAAAAAGAGCAGATCTGCAGTTCACCTGACCCTTAAATATTCCTGGCAGACTCTAATCTGGAGAGCTGGGTTTGATTCTCTGCTCCTCCACATGAAGCCTGCTGGGTGACCTTGGGCCAGTCTCAGTTCTCTCAGCCCTACTTACCTCACAAGGTGCCTGTTGTGGGGAGAGGTAGGGAAGGCAATTGTAAGCTGCTTTGAGACTCCTTAAGGTAGAGGAAGGTAAAGGTAAAGGTTCCCTTGCTCGAAAGCCAGTCGAGTCCGACTCTAGGGTTGCGGTGCTCACTTCCGTTTCAAGGCCAAAGAGCCAGCGCTGTCCGAAGACATTTCCGTGGTCATGTGGCCATCATGACTAAACACCAAGGCGCACGGAACGCTGTTACCTTCCCACTGAAGTGGTACCTATTTATCTACTTGCAATTTCTTGCTTTCGAACTGCTAGGTTGGCAGGAGCTGGAACTAGAGATGGGAGCTCACTCCGTCATGCGGCAGCCCAGGTCTCGAACTGCTGAACTACTGACCTTCCAGAACCTGCAGTTCAGCGTCTTAACCACTTGCGCCACCGCAGCTCCTAGAGGAAAGCAAGGTATAAAAACCTTCTCTTCTTCTTAAAGGCACTACATTGCTTCCATTCTACTCTCAAGACCTTCTCGCTTTGAACTCACTCACCTTTCCTCTAAGGAGTCACAAACCCAATTAACCTGTCTCATATCTCTTTACAACAACATAAACTTTATAGCAGGCCACTGAGTGTCTACCTGAAATAGGCGTCAGCTCCATAAAGTGCTTCAGCTGACCAACCCGATCTTTTATTACACTCCCAACTCTTGCCAATGAAAAGGTTTCAAATTGGCATCACATAAAGAAGGTATTGCAAGAGTGGAAGAGATTGTAACAACCACCTGGTTCCAACTTGGTTTATGGCACCAAGCCTCAGAAAAGGTGTACAGATTTCTGGAGAGATGCAACATTACTACCTCCAATGCAAAGTGTTTTGCATGCAAAATGGGGAGGGGAGGAGCTTTTCTGGTCTACTTCGGAGCCATTTGTGGCAGAACTGAAATGTGAGTCTGGACAAATGCAAAATTCGACAGACTCTCAGAACTATGCAAGTTTCATTTTGAAAATCAACTTTACATGCAGGGCTTTTTAAAATAAAGTATATGTCAAGATCTTGTTTTTGTAACCAAAGGCAATAATATTTTTGTTTCCAATTGCTGAATATCTTGCATATCTTATTTTCTAGCACTGAGAAGCCATTTTTCACACACCTCCCTTTCTTTTAATTTGTTTTATATATACATAAGTTGCAGCTGACTTATGGAGACCCTGTACGGTTTACAAGGCAAGAGATGTCCAGAGGTGGTTTGCCGTTTGCCTACCTTTGTGGTGGCTTAGAGGTTAAGACGCTGAGCTGCAGACCGGAAGGTCGGTAGCTCGGCAGTCCGAGACCCGAGTGCCATATGACGGAGTGAGCTCCCGTCCCTGGCCCCAGCTCCTGCCAACCTAGCAGTTCGAAAGCAAGAAATTGCAAGTAGATAAATAGGTACCACTTTGATGGGAAGGTAACAGTGTTCCGTGCACCTTGGTGTTTAGTCATGCCGGCCACATGACCACGAAAACTTCTTTGGACAGCACTGGATCTTTGGCTTGGAAACGGAGATGAGCACCGCCCCCTAGAGTCAGATTCGACTGGCTTTTGAGCAAGGGAAACCTTCACCTTTTCTTAACCTGTTACCTTTGTGTTGTGACCCTGGACTTCCTTGGTGGTCTCCCATCCAAATACTAACCAAGGCTGACCCTACTTAGCTTTTGAGATCTGATGAGATCAGGCTAGTTATAATTGATTGTAATTTAATTATTAAAATTAACCTTATTTATGTTATCCTGTTATGATACGACAGTAGTTAAGAATTTAAGGTAATATAGACAGACAGACCAGGGCATCTGTGGCTCTGTACAGACCCAAACCACAACTCCAGTTGTGTTTTGAAATGGTATTTCTCCAGTTTCCACAAACAAGTTAGCGTCATACCAGAGAAAGGAAGGCAACTCCTTCCAGGGGCTCCCACTGTTCATCTGCTCTAAGAAAATATCTTACCTGGACCACAGGGTGCCCTCCGGTTGGAGCTTTGACTGCCCCGCGACTCCCTTCCGTCTCATAATGGGCACGATGGTGGGGCTTTGGCTGCACTTCAATCCGCAGTTCGTAAGAGCCGGAATGGCTGGCTAGAGGCCATTCAAGTGGTGGGAGGGATTGCACAGGAATGCTGGCCCAGAAAAGAGAAATCCATGTAAACACTGTTATAAAATACAGGTTAGGCTTGTTGTTGTTTTTTTTTAAAAAAAGTCCCACCACACTCACAACATACCATCAAGGCTAGGACTCGGAAAGCCCATCAAGGCAACATTTTATGTTTGACTACAATCACTGCTGACACAAAGCTTTACTCAAGACCCACCCTGGACAGCAGCACTAGAGGGGAAAGGATGCATTTGATGTAGAGTCTGACCATTGGTATATCCAGCTAACCCCTTGTTTCTGTTGTAAAGCTAATGTAGGAGAGGCACTAGCACAGGAAACAAACCAGAGAGCAGGAGGACGTGTGGATGTATGCAAACAGATGTGTATGTGAATGTTTAATCCTTACTCTTGCCTGCTACTTATCCCTGCGAATGCTCTTGCTCTGAAATAGATCTTTTTTTTTGTA
>NW_015173695.1:578113-612181 GCF_001447785.1 Gekko japonicus | reverse complement strand
AGGTAGAATGAGGGGAAAGGATGCATTTGGTGTAAAGTCTGACCATTGGTATCTCCAGATACTATCTGAATTTGGCCCCAGAACATGGATTAAAAAATCTGCACAACAGGGCCAGGTATAGAAAGGGGACAATCTGAGGAATTCTACAAATCTGGAGAAAATCTGAGGAAAATAATCTATTTGGCAAGCAGCAAAACTGCTATGCATTTCTCAGTGTACCTATAAAACACTAGGGACCTAATCCTAAAACTGCACCTAGCAGATCCAGATTCTTAAAACTATGTAATAAAACTCTGGAACAGCAGGTATACTTGTTGGCTTTTGACTTAAAACACAAGCCCTACAGAGAAAGCAGAGAGCAAAGGTAGGTTAGGGTAGAAAAAGGACCCCAGGTCATGTAAAATCAGTATCCTCCATCCCTTTAATGACTGGACTTTTCGGACCTTTATAAAGGTTATATGCCAGAATGTTTTTTTTTCCTGCCTGTAACAGTACGATGATATCCAGTCGGTAACTCACAACTGCCCCAACCCCAAAAACTACATTACAAGGCTGCACCTGCACATAATGCAACATTGAACAGCCATTCCATTACAGCAATAATTCATAACCAGATTTTCTTATCCACACTGGAAAATCTAGTTTTGAATTATTGCAATAGCACATTGAGAGTGCAATATCCAACATGCAAATGCCATTACAAAGAGCCTTTGTAAACTTCCCTTGGGTACCATACAAAAAGCACCCCTGCATATGAACAATCGACATACATATGGAGGACCAAATGCTCAAAAATGGACCAAAGTGAACATGAGACACCCAGCTTACCTGCAGATGGGTATTGCAGGCATCAACTGCTTTGACCAAGATGGTGGTACTAACAAGATTGAGTCAGGTGGTGGGTTTCGTCGATCATCCTGCTCACAAGGAGCAATATATTCAATGGGCTGAAGCACATGACACGGCATGCTGGCTTTGTGAGGAGACATCAGTGACGGATCGGGGCTGGTTTTCCATATTTTTGTGGGAACTCCACAGGAGGGATCGGTGGTGAGGTTGCTCATTGCATCCATGAGGCTAGAAGAGCTGGTCAACTGGGTGTAAGTGACCGAAGACCCGTCGTCCCTCAAGGGGATCTGGGGAGAGGCCTGTGGAGAAGGGGTCCTCGATTGCCGTGGAGAAGTGGAAGGCTGCTGACTCCCGTAGAGCTCAGTGCAAGAATACCTCCGCTTTGCGCCCGGAGACGACGACCTTGAGTTGGGACGTGGCGATGGTGAACGTGGCCCCAAGCAGGTATCCTCCACGATGGTTGCTTGTGGAGACATTATTGGCGAGGTTCTAGGGGAATAATGAGCATGGGTGTTTTGAAATTGTGGACAAAGGTCATCACTAGGGCCATTATTTGGTGAAACGCATGGTGAGGTGTAAGGAGAGAAATTTGTCTCTGAAATGAAGCTTGCAGAGGAGCCACTGCTAGGAGGGCTCAGGCACAGCGGTTCTCGGTAGCTCTCAAAGCCGGGGACAGGCAGGGTAAACCTTGGGCTAGCGGTAGCGGAGTTGGACTGATGCTCTACCAAGAGATCTGCGTCTCTGCTGCAGAAGGGCCCCCCCGAGTGAATCAGTTCATAAGATGGCGTTATCTCAATCCTAGGGCTCAAAGTAGGGGGACCGGCAGCCTTGACAGGGTCCGAGTAGCATTTCGACCCTAGGCTATCTGGCTGTCCGTATCTGCCCATGTGATCTGCTGATAGGCTAGACAAAGCGAAGGGGCTGTACGGCTTGAGGCCATAGTCCGAGACATCGTCATGAGGGTAAGCAACTCCAGAGGGTGGGCTGATGATTTTATGTGAAGGAGTCGGTTCTTCTGGAAAAAGAAGGGCGGCTTTTAAGACTAGAAATACCACTGCGGAAGCTGAGCAATCATGGGTTAATAAGAAGGCATTAGCGATAGTGGATTAGGAAAAAAATAAAGTTGCAATATCATTAAATACATGGGCTGACTGCACCCAGAAGGTATCTCCTGTACTGCCCCTAAGGATGGACCCACTATTCATTCTCAGCAGCCCTGTTACTATACCAGTTGCCCCGTTGAAGGGGTCCCCAACCTTTACGAACCTGTGGGCACCTTTGGAATTCTGACACAGTGTGGCAGGCACATCCAAAAATGACTGCCACAAAATGGCTGCCATGGAAGGCGGAGTCAGCCAAAAATGGCTGCTGCAGCTTACCTTCAGTTGCACAGTGGAGATCCTTGTGCTGTGGCAGCAGCTGCTGCCAAAGCAACATTTTTTAAAATCAGAAGCCTTACTGGGGGAAAGCTCCATCTGACCCCACCCACTTTCCACAAACACTTGATGAGCTCCAGAAATGGTGTTGGCAGGCACAATGGTGCCCGTGGGTACCACATTGTGGACCCCTGCCATATTCATTTTTGAAATATATAGCTGTGGACTCACAATGTGGCCACCAACGCATGACACGGAGCATTTGCCAATCTTCCTTTGCCTAAACCTTGAATAAGACTCACTTCTTTAAGGAGTGGAGGAGGATGATACAACCATGGATCTCTCTTACGTCTGTTTGGTTATTGCTTGGTATTGGACCCTGTTAGTACAAATTACAAGCTGTTGAAAGGTCCTATGTTGTTTCCCAATGTAGGAGAGAAATATATTTACTGATTTATTGAGATATTTATAACCTGCTTTTCACCTCAGTGGGGAATCAAACCAACTAACAGCATCATTCTCCACTTCTCTATTTTATCCTCAAAACCATCATCTTGTGAGGTAAGTGGGAGGGGCTGTGGCTCAGTGCTATGAACACCTGCTTGGCATGCAGGAAGGTCCCAGGTTCAATCCCCAGCATCTCCATCTAAAAGGATCACATGGTAGGTGATGTGAAAGAATTTCACCTGAGCCTCTGTAAAGCCATTGCCAGTCTGCGTAGACCTTGATGGACCAAAGGTCTGATTCAGTAGAAGGCAGCTTCATGTGTCACGTAGGTGAGAGGCTGAGAGTGTGACTGGCTGAAGATCATATATATGTGGATTCAACTTTGGTATACAGTATTTGAGTAGAGGCTCTGATAGTCCAGACTAGCTCAATCTCATCAGAGCTGTAGAAGCTAAATCGGATTGATGGTGGATGAGAGACCACCAAGGAAGACTGTGGCTGCTAAGCAGAGAACGGCCATGGCGAAACCACCACTGATCATCTCTTGCCTTGAAAACCCTACGAGGTGGAACTTCACGGGGTCACCATGAGTCAGCTGCAACTGGACGGCACACTTTACCCTACTTGCATTGAGCTCGTCTTTTTTCCTGACCCTTCCCCTCCCAAGCATTCTCTTCTACCTTCGTTGTATTCCCTTTCTTTCATTTGGGTTTCCCTTGATGTTCCGTAACAAGTGTCATTTATTCAAATAGGTTGTGAAATATTTGCAGTTTTGCTTAGTAAAGAGTTTATTTCAAAGTTACAGAAATAGCACAGAAAATCTGCACAGTCGGTAGTCTGATTTAGAAAAGAGCAGCAGTACTTAGTTTTGTTTTGGTTATCTGTTTTGTTGTCTGTTAAAAGTTATTAAAAAATAAAAATATTTGATCAAAAAGAAAAGCTAGGAACTGAGAATCCAGGAAATGTGATCAGGGCCATTTTATCCAGTGGGCAAAGGGAGCAGTTGCCCAGGGCCCACTGGTATCAGGGGCCCAACATGCACCCTCTCATCGGATGTCTGGCACCCCACCATTAAATGTAGTGCAAGATCAATCTCCTGTCTTGGGGGTGCTTTAATTTTGCTTTGCCTAGCAATCAGTTTCCCTCTTTCTCCATGAGTCAACTATCTGCAGTAAATATTTACAGTGTAAGTGGAGAGCTCCATAGTGCTGCTAGTTAGCTTGTGTCTAAATTATTCAGCTCAAGAGGATCTGTGTAAATTATTCAGCCCCAGAGGATCAAGTGCCACGTATATAAGATCACAGCCTGTTATTCTTGATCAGCCCTGAATAATTAACACACTCTAGTTCCAGACACAAAATTACTAGGGTGGACTAGAGGCATTGTAATTCCTTGCCCAATTTACTGCATAAGAGGCGGGGGGGGGGGGGGGGGAGAAATCCATCCATGTACAACTAGCTGACAACACATAAACAGAATTATATTACGATGAGAGAGAGAGACACAACTCTAAATCCTTTACCCAGGAGATAAGGATTTCTTTTCAAATACATGCTTAGGACAGGTCTGTGGACTGGTAACTTCTGTGGACATCTATCTGCACACATGTACCTGTGGTAATAATTCATAGCAGGTGATGGCTCACACAGGAAATAGAAGACACACTGGAAATCACTTTCAAAAGTCTGCACACCTAGAGGAGATCCTTGGGCTGCATTCACACACCACAATAAACCATTATTCGTTTAAACCCTGTTAAGTCTACCGAATATAACCTGCTCCCAGTAGGTCTGGCTTCTTGCTTTCTCTCCTAGTGGGGAGAACATCCTCTCTGTACTCTTGCCTCTGTGGCCAGGCCTCTGCAAGGTGTGATGCTACTCAATAAACTATAGCTTGGGAATTCAGACATCGCAACAAACCACCGTTATTTCAAACTGTGGTTGATAAAGGAGCCGTAAACCCTAGTTTGAAATCCTGGTTTGGCACCCAGTTTCCAGTATGCAGGACCTAACCCATTTCAATGTCAGAGATTACTGGGATTTGAGCAGGGGTCGATTCGGGGGAGATCGCGGGGGATCGCCGTTCCCCCGGGTGAGGTGCAGGGGGCGGGGCACATGACAAAGCCCCGCCTCCTGCTTCCGGTCGGGGTAAAATGGTGATTTGACGCACCCTGTAAGTGCTCAGGGTGGACGGATGTTCCTCACAGCAGTTTGGACTGTATTTTGGTCCAACGCGGCTTCCCCCAGGCAGGGGGAATGACTGGCAGGCATCAAGACCCAAGAGAGAGTTGAGATTGGTGTGATCAAGTCTCGGAGGAGTCTTGTATTACACTTTGATCCCCTCTCCCAAAGCCGGTGAGTGCATTCATGGGGTGTGGCCTTATGACACACTTCCGGTGATGTCAGGGGGTGTGGCATATGCTAATGAGTTATGCTAATGAGTTTCCCTAGCTCTTTTTCTACAAAACAACCGCTGGATTTGAGCAAACCATAAGCACCATTATGACATCTCAGTGCTGCCTAACTCATCATAGATATCATGGCAAGTGGCTCTTATCAAACCTGGAGAAGGATTATGGCCTAAGCTAAGGATCCCCAACATGGTACCCATCATTGTGTATACTAGCGCCCACTTCCTTCTTCCTCAAATCATCTGTTCCCCAAAGCAATGAACCTATCTGGGCTTTCTTCCATTTTATTGATGCAGAAGGTTTTTCCAAAGAGTCCAAGACTGTTTGGGTCCTCTGAAAGCACCCATTCCAAAACAGCTGCCTCCAACACAGGATAACCAACATTTTGTGATTGGACCCAGCTCCCCTGGCAACCATTTCTGAGGGAATAGCTGCCATCCCATGACAGCCATGTTGTGGTGGCACTCACTAACCGCTCTCAAAAATTCCAAAATGACCTACAGGCACAACATGATCAGGGACCCCTGGCTCAAACCTCAGAGCTGTCTGTTACTCTGCCAGCTAGAGCAGTTTGGTGTAGTGGCTAAGTGTGCGGACTCTAATCTGGGAGAATCGGGTTTGATTCCCCACTCCTCCACTTGCACCTGACTGGATGACCTTGGGCAAGCCGTAGCTCTGATAAGAGCTGTTCTTGAAAAAGAGCAGTTTCTGTCAAGAGCTCTTCCAGCCCCACCTACCTCAAAGGGTGTCTGTTGTGGGGAGGGGAAGGGAAAGGAGTTTGTAAGCCGCTCTGAGACACCTTTGGGTAGTGAAGGGCGGGGTATAAATCCAATCTCTTCTTCTCTTCTCTTCACAAGTTACTCCTACATGTACCATCAAGTTGCTTATGACGTAAGGTGACCCTATGGATAAATGACCTCCATAACATCCTATCGTTCACAGCCTTGCTCAGGACTTGCAAACTGAGGGCCGTGGCTTCCCTGAGTCAATCCATCTCGTGTTGGGTCTTCCTCTTTTTCTGCTGCCTTCAACTTTTCCTAGCATTCTTGTCTTTTCCAGTAACTCTTTTGGTCTTCTCAGGGCTATTTTTGGGCAGGAACGCACAGGAACGGAGTTCCGGCTGGCTCCCGAGTTGGCCACACCCGGCAGGAACTCATTAGCATGATAGGCCACACCCAACAGCAGAAACTCATTAGGATTGGGTACATTAGGGGTGTGCGGCCTAACATGCAAAGGCGTTCCTGCTACAAAAAAGCCCTGGGTTTTGACAACAAACAGGGTAAACAGAATAAGAAGCAAAAGGTGGGTGTGGCTGGATGACTACACTTCTGGTAACATGGGGGTGCGGCCTAATATGCTAATGAGCTGTGTTGTCGGGGGTGTGGCCTAATATGCTAATGAGTTTCTGCTGTTGGGTGTGGTCTATTATGCTAATGTGTTCCTGCTGGACTTTTTCTACAAAAAGAGCCCTGGGTCTTCTCATAATGTGACCAAAGTACAATAGCCTCGGTTTACTCATTTTTAGCTTCTAGGGAGAGTTCAGGCTTCATTTGTTCTACAGCCCACTTATTTGTCTTGCTATTTCCTTCCTTCCTGTGCAAAACAGAAGTGTTATCTATATGGGAAAAGCCATCGTAACCTCTAAAGCAGCCTTCAGGTAGAACACGAACCACCACACCCAACTCCTTCCCCCCCCCCCCAATAAGCAAAAGGGAAAATGCACCGTCAGTTTACCCTTTTGTGGAAGTTACTGTGATAGTGGTTTTACTCCCAGGGAAGCTTTGCATGAATGCAAAATGATTCAGGTGATCAGAGACAGGCAAATGAATGACTCCTATTGATGCCCTCAGTGTAGACGACCACATCGCAGCAACACAACAAACTTCCTGAAAACACCCATCAACACTGGCCCAATGCTGACTTGGAAGGAAGGCGCTACGCGCTGAATCACTGACATCCCTTCCTATAACACTTAGGTTTTTCTTGGAGGTACATCACCTCTCCAAATCCCAGCCCTGCCTCAGTTTAGAGGAGAGGATAGAATCACTGTCCAAGTCAGTTCGGCCACATTCCATGTGTTGGTGACATCACAGTCTGCAGCCATGGGAACAAGCTGTGATGGCACAAATGTGGCATTGTGACTCTACTACAGGATGGGAAGAAAGCAAGGTGATGGTGAACACAGCCATTCCTGCTTCTAAGATCCGGTCCCCGGATCTGGCTCCAGCTTAGACCAACCAATCCAGATGTCACCACCACCAAGACCAGACATATCGTTAGCAAGTCCTCCGTTGCCAATCTGACCAGCCTCACTTGGCTTGGCGGTTACTTTCGTGGATTTGGGGCACGAGTCTTTGGGAGACAGAGGGACCAGCCACCATCCCTACTTGTTATGACACAGAAGCTGGTTTTCTGAAAGGCTTCCTGGTAGGAGCAGAATTTGCAAAATCTGCTAAATGTGCCCTTGCCAATGACAATTAGCATGAAATTAAAGACTCCACAACCAACAAGAAGTCATGTGCAACCCATCACAAATCAGAGAGCACACCATGCAGAACAAAGGCAACTGAGAAACTCACTCACACACATACAAAACAAATGAGAGTACTCTTGTTGGTACTCTTCCAGCATTTGTGATTTTAGCAAGAATTCTTGTTTATAGGAGTCGGTTGTGTAAGCGGCACTATGACCTGACTCAAAGAAAATCATTACATGCGGGCAGGGCTATTTTTGGGCAGGAACGCACAGGAATGGAGTTCCGGCTGGCTCCCAAGTTGGCCACGCCCAGCAGGGACTCATTAGCATAATAGGCCACACCCAACAGCAGAAACTCATTATGATTGGCTACATTAGGGGTGTGTGGCCTAACATGCAAAGGAGTTTCCTGCTACAAAAAAAAGCCCTGGGTTTTGACGACAAACAAGGTAAACAGAATAAGAAGCAAAAGATGGGTGTGGCTGGATAAGCACACTTCTGGTAACATGGGGGTGTGGCCTAATATGCCAATGAGCTGTGCTGTCAGGGGTGTGGACTAATATGCTAATGAGTTTCTGCTGTTGGGTGTGGCCTATTATGCTAATGAGTTCCTGCTGGGCTTTTTCTACAAAAAAAGCCCTGCATGCGGGGCTGCCCTTACTGTTCAGAAACTTCCATTTGGTACAGAATGTTTCCCCTAGATTATTGACCAGTCCACACCAAGAGGATCACATTACACCTGTGCTTCTAAGACTTCACTGGTTACATTTCTGAGCACAACTCTGGGTGCTCCCTTTAAAGCCTTTCACAGCCTGGGACTGGGGTTGCCCACTCCCAGTTAGGAAATTCCTGGTGATCTGGGGGGGTGGAGCTTGGGGAGGGTGTGGTGTAGGGAGGGGAGGGACCTCAGCAGTCTGTGAGGACTTACAGTCCATTCTCCAAAGCAGCCATTTTCTCCAGGGGAACTAATCACTGTGATTGGGCGATCTGTTCTAATTCTGGGAGATTTCCAGGACCCACGTAGAGGCTGGCAGCCCGACCTGGGACTCACATATTTAGTGGGCTGTTTCCCCCCATAGAATTCCCAATCGAGGTAATCAAGTCCCTGTTTTTTGGTGGTCCCTCTTACTTGGGAGGTCCACTCATCTGCAGCCTGTAAGCACTTATTTTCAGTGGCCACGCCCACAGTTAGGAAGAGCCTGGTGAGTATGCCATGGAAAGCTCACACACACACACTCTCTCTTCCATAAAAGGTACAAAGTGAAATTCTTTTCTATTCACATTTGGTGGAAGTAAATAATGTCCCCAGTTGACAGCTGGTGGAGATACATGTTGCAGTTTTAACTTGCCATATGTTGTTGTATGTGTTTCAGGTATGTTTTTCACTGTGTATGGTTATATTTCACAAGGCGCCTTGGGCGTTGTGGAAAGGAGGGATATAAAGATTTTAAATAAACAGATCATCAAGAAGTGTGAAAATATTTGCAGGCACACGCTAGTGACTTTGTTTACACAACAGTGCCTGCATTGAGAGCCAGTTTGGTGGTGGTAGCATGTCATGGAAGCTTGCTGGGTGACCTTGGGTCAGTCACACACTCCCAGCCTAACCTATCTCACAGGATTGTTGCGAGGATAAAATGGAGGAGAGGAGAACGAGGTAAGCTGCCTTGGGTCCCCGCTGGGGAAAAGGTCTGGTATAAATAAGGTATATAAATAAATATTCCCTAACAGTATTTTAAAAGTATTGTGTAAATATTCTTTGTGGCCATAGTCATATGTTGCATTTAGAAACATTTAACTAGCCTAAACATTCCTACATAAAATGATCATTCTTTAGAAGTCAAAAAAGCCCCCAGAGTTAGATGTTCTTGTAAGATAGGGCAGATATTTCTTCTTTAACAGAAACAGGATTTCAGATGAATGCAAGATACTGGTAACCATAGTTAATTCTAGGAAATATCATGGGCTGTTTCCACCAACAAGATTATCTAGAAGAAAATGTCATCGTAGTCTATTCTACAAGCCAATTTGATTAGAACACGACTCGTTCGTGGCTTTGCAAGATTGCAGCTGAACAGGAAAGAACCCGTAGAAAGGTACAGAAACTGAAGGATTATCCCATACTCTAAAACCCCCAAAGGAAACTGACCGCTAGAGAAAGTAGAAAGGAATACTACAAAGTTTGTGTTCTAACATTTCTCAAGAGATTTATCAGGGTGTGCGTGTGTGTGTGTAAAGTGCTGTCAACTCGCAGTCGACTTCTGGCAACTCCTTAAGGTTTTCAAGACAAGTGATCAAGCAGAGGTAGTTTGCCATTGCTTTCCCTCTGCATAGTCTTCCTTGGTGGTCTCCCTTCCAAGAACCAACCCTATTTACTTTCCAAGATCTGATGAGAGCGGGCTACACTATATCATTCCACATCCCAGTTTATCAGATAGATTGGGTTTATTAGCTTGTTCCAGCCCAGAACACCACACTGGATTGATACTTATTTATTTTCTTCATTTACAGCCTGGCTTTCTCCCCCACAGAAACCCAAAGTGGCTTGCAGCAGCACGTCAGGGACATTGCACAGCAACGCTCTTGTTTTCGGGCAAAACTCTATGGTAAAATTAGCCTCAGATCATAGAGTTTTGCCCAAAAACAAGAGCATCATCACATGACCCACCAACGTGCTGATGTCACATCTACATGACATCAGTACATCACGTTTATTTCCGGTGACCTCGCTGTTTGGGGGCAGGGTTTCCTCTGCCCTCAAACAGTGGCAGGCAAAACCCCCCAAAACTGGAGGATCCCCCACTCCCAGCTGGGAAATGGCAACCCTAAACTAGACCAGCAAGCTTTCATGGCACAGTAGGGATTTGAACCTGGGTCTCCTGGATTCTAGTCTGACACTTTAACCATTATACCACACTGGTTCTCTAACTCTGTTTCCCTAATGTTAAAAGCAACCACATGGGCTATTAATTAAAGGTAAAGGTTTCCCTTACTCAAAAGCTAGTCGAGTCCGACTCTAGGGGGCGGTGCTCATCTCCGTTTCCAAGCCAAAGAGCCAGCACTGTCCAAAGACATTTCTGTGGTCATGCGGTACCTATTTATCGACTTGCAATTTCTTGCTTTCAAACTGCTAGGTTGGCAGGAGCTGGGGCCAGAGAAGGGAGCTCATTCCATCACGCGGCACTTGGGTCTTGAACTGCCAAACTACAGACCTTCTGGTCTGCAGCTCAGCATCTTAACCTCTGAGCCACCGCGGTTCCACATTAATTAGGTTTTAAAAAAATTAATTAGGTTTCTTTAAAAAAACGGGAAGAGATTCTAATCATAGATTTCTCACCTCTTGTCTAGTTTGATCTCACTGACATTAGCCTGCATCTGGACTGTATTACTTTGGACTACAGGTGGAAGCCCGACCAACTGAATTTGCTGCATATACAAAATGAGATGAGGCAAAGGATGACTCTAGCCTAGCTTTCTCCCTGACACAACACTTTCCCATGCAGAAGGTATGGGAGTGGGCTTTAAAAAAAGAAAGCAAAGGATATGCAGTTACATGGGTTCCCACCAGAAGTATGAAGTGGAGTAATCTATACACAGATTTACCACTTCAGTGAGAACCATCCCTTGGATAAACCACGAGCAGATTCACTTGGGTAATATGATTCTCAGGCAGGATATAAAGAGTTTCAAGCAAACAACCTAAATCATCCCGTTCTGTTGTTGGAGCAGTTGTGGAATGCCAGAGAGAAATTTTTCAGGGATGTTTCTTTAGTAAAAACAGTATTTTTAAAAAAATCCTGCAGAAACTTCCATAAATCAGATGAGCTTCAACTCACACATGCTTATCGCAGGATATATTTTGTTAGTCTTCCCCGGGGCAACCGGACATAGTTCTGTTTTGCTGCCCACACGACTACCCATCTGGCTATATCAACCCCCTTTTTTTGTTGCTGTCAAAGCACAGCTGACTTATGTTGACCCTACAGGGTTTTCAAGGCAAGAGGCATTCAGAAGTGGTTTACCATTGTCTGCCTCCATGTCACGACCCTGGTATTTCTTGGTGGTCCCCCTTCCAAATACTAGCCAGGGCCGACCCGGCTTGGGTTCTGAGATCTGACAAGCCAGGTCAGCATGGATCAATCCTAACACACATATAATGCAGAGGACCAAATTAATTACTCCACCATCTCCCCATGAATTATGAAAGCTCTTTGGACACAATCTTAGAATCTGAAGGGGAAAGAGGGGTCCCAGGGTCTTAGACACGCTGCTATCATTACATTTCCGGTAGCAATTCGAAAGGGGAAGTTTTGCTAGCTTCAGTTTGGAGACACCTTAAATCTTTTAGCAACAATTGTTTTTCACAACTGCCAGGCCCACTTAGACATATGGGCTAAAGCTCTCCCTCCCTTTTAAATCCATCCCTTTGTAAACATGCTTTAATCTTTAGTACATTAAAGATTGCTGGTGCACACAGGATTGCTTGCAGACTCAGAATGGTGTCTTTTGCAAGACAAGGAATGTCCTCCAGATTACAAGATTTGTTATGATCCCTCTTCAACTAATTATTCCCATGTTGAAAAGACACAGAATTAATTACATCCATTGCTAGGAAAACGACCCCCGGAGGGTCCTTCCAGTTCTCCACAAATGCATTAGAGAAGCATTAGAGAAGATGAACAGTTACAGCTTTTTCCATCCACTTACATACAGTAATCGTGTCGATATTACAGGTAAATGCACGCACCCCACCTGCAAGGTAGGCCTATAGCCACCCAGTCAGTTTAGCAAAGAGACTAAATTTATAGTAGGGGATTTCCAGTGAAACCTCTAATTGTGCAGTCCTAAACCATATTATATTCTTCTAATTTCAATGAAGTCAACAGGTTTAGAAGAACACAACTCTGCTTTGCATCCCACCGTCAATCTCCATTTTGCGATTATTGCTTGGCTTGTAAATACCTTTGCCACCTCTGGGTTGGGAAATACCTGGAGATTTCGGGGGGGGAGCCTGAGGACAGTGGGGTGGGGCAAGGGGAGGGACTTCAGTGGGGCATAACGCCACGGAGTCCATCTTCGATAGTGTCACCCGGGGATCATTTGTAATCAGTGTTCCCTCTAAGCTGAGTTGGTGTGAGCTAGCTCACAGTTTTTTAGCCTCTAGCTCACAATTTTTTGTCTCAGCTCAGCAAGGACGGCTCCAGAGCAAACTGATTTATGCAGTAGGCAAATTGCTCACTCACAACTTTAATGCCCGTAGCTCACAAGGTAGAATTTTTGCTCACAAGACTCCACATCTTAGAGGGAACCATTGTTTGTAATCCCAGGAGATCTTCAGCCATCCCCTGGAGGTTGGCAACCCTAGCTGTAAAGATAGTCTAAAAGAAAAACCAAACAAGCACCCTCTTCTAGCCAGGAATGCCTTGCGGCTGTCTTTGTTTTCATCTCAGAACTAGGTTGGCCGATCTCCAGGTGGGGCCTGGGGAGACCTCCTGGAATGACGAGTGATCTCCACAGGGCCAATATCAGTTCCCCTGAAGGGAACAGCAGCTTTGGGAGACAGACTCTATGGCATCGCACCCTGCTGAGCTCCCTCCCCTCCACCCACCTGCCCCCCAAAATATCCAATAATTCTCCAGGCCAGAGTTGGTAACCCTCCTCAGAGCCAGTGCTATTCAAATAACTTTATTGGGAAAACCATCCTGTGTGAAGCTGCCTTGACTCCAGCCAGTGGTCCATTGATCTTGGCACAGCCTATCCTGGCTAGCAGCAACTTCCAATGTCCTGCTTGCAGTTTGAGGTTGGGTGTTGGGGTGTGTGTGTGTGTTAAAAGCGAGATATGCCAGGAATTGAACCCAAGACTATCTCTGAGCAGAGCAGGCATTCTATGGCTGAAATACTAACACTCCCCTAGATAATAGGTATCATTTTTTCTGTGTAGGAAAAAACATGTGTGTCCCCCCCAATATAATGCAGAATCAACTACAAATCCTTACTTTCTCAGAGTTCAGCTGAGACTCAACTTATTGCTTAGATGAACCACTGCACTAGTGCTGTGAAAAATATTAGAACTATTAATTTCTTTAGGCCATCACCAAAAGTGCAAATTAGCAACTACAGCTACCTTTTTTTGGGGGGGGGATTCCCAGTTTAGGACTGTAATGTACCATTCAAGAGACTCTAACTTCATTGAAAGGCATATCCATAAAGAAATTTCACAGTGCAATCCTAAACAGAGTTACATCTTTCTGAAACTACTAAAATCAAAGGCCATGTTTAGAATCGCACCAGCCATCAGGTTTAGTACAGGCGCAGGCTCAAAAGTATTTGAGCCGCCTCAAACAAGGCTCTGGAACAGCAGCATATACGTTGTCTAAATAAACAGCAATGTACTTCTAGCATTTGCAGGCTGGGCACCTAATTAACTTCCTTGGCTCTGTTGAAATTAATGGGATTTAATCCAAGTAGGGCAGTTAGAATGAGTGTGCTGGGAGTAACAGGAGCCTCAGAAGTTACAGAAAGGCACATTTCAGTTACAGTATCTACTGTCAGCAATCAAAAGGGAGGAGTAAGAGTCTCTTCATCCACATAAATACCAATACAGTACACAGCTTTATAGCCGCAGGCTAAAACAGTCACACAGGGTGCTCCTGTGTATATACGGTAAGTGTGAGAACTTGCATGTACCGTTTTGTAATAAAGGACCCACAATAATCACTGTTTGAGCTGTGGAAAGTTTACAGACTATGAATCAACATGCCCATTGTCAGTATTGTTCACCTATATATTTTCAGACCAAAGTCTGAGTCCAGTGGCATCCTGAAGACCAGCAAAGTCTAATTCTGGGTATAGGCGTTCATGTGCATGCACACTTCTTTAGAATTAACCTGAATGAAACTTTGTTGGTCTTCAAGGTGCCCCCGGACTCAAACGTTGTTCTGTTGCTTCAGACCAAAACGCCTTCATACCTGACTCTATATATTTTCAGTAAGGCAAATGGGCTTTCTTATATGAGGTCTCCATTGACCTGTCTATAGTCTTTAATTATAAAAGGCTGCTGAGCCCCTGCAATGGTGCTGGACAGTGCCATCAAGCTGCAGCCAACTAATGGTGACCCCCGTTAGGGTTGCCAGGTTTGGGTTGGAAAACACCTGGAGACTCTGGGGGTGGATCCAGAAGAGGGCGGGGTTTGGGCAGGGGAGGGGCCCCAGCATGGCACAATTCCATAGAGTCCGCCCTTCAAAGCTGCCATTTTCTCCAGGGGAGCTGATCGCTGTCAGCTGGAGATCACTTGTAAAAGCGGGAGATCCCCAGGCCCCACCTGGAGGCTGGCAACCATAGACCCCATAGGGTTTTCAAGGCAAGAGACGGACAGAGGTGTTTCGCCATTGGCTGCCTCTGTGCAGCAACTCTCAGCTTCCTTGATGTCTCCAATCCAAACAATATTCAGGGCTGACTCTTAGCTGCCAAGATATGATGAGATGAGGCCAGCGTAGGCCATCCAGGTCAGGGCCATACCCTACAGCAGTGGTGGCAAACCTATTGGGTGCCAGAGGTGGCACTCAGAGCCCTGTGGACATGCATGCCATCGCCCCAGCCAGGCCCAGACCATCATTAAAGTGTCGAATTCTCTGCCGAATAACTTTAAATAAATGAAAGCATTTGGGATTGTTTTCCTTACTTTGTTTGGATCATCTTAAGTTAATGTATGAGTTGTTTTTTCTAAAGTAAAACCTCAGTATTCAGGTTAAATTGCCTTTTTGGCACTTTGCGATAAATAAGTGGGTTTTGGGTCGCAGCTTGGGCACTCGGTCTCTAAAAGGTTCACCATCACTGCCCTACAGTATGCACCCAAAACCTTCATCCAATTTGTTTACATTATTTATTTAGACTCTTGACTACGATCCATGCAATCCCATTTCAAAGGAATGAAAACCTAGGTGATGATGAACACTGTGTACCATCCTCTTTGTCTACACATTCAGCAATGCCATACTCTCTGAAAAGGAGGAGGAGGAGGAGGAGATTGGATTTATACCCCGCCCTTCACTACCTCCCCACAACAGGCACCCTGTGAGGTAGGTGGGGCTGAGTACTGCTCATGAGAGAACAGCTCTGAAATAACTTGTAGCTGACCCAAGATCACACCAGCAGCTGCATGTGGAGGAGTGGGGAATCAAACCCTGTTCTCCCAGATTACAGTCCATGCTCCTAACCATTACACCAAACTGGCTTTAAAATAAAAGTGTGTCCTGTTCTGTTGCAACAAGGGCTGTTTTCCAGCTAAGCCAGCCAAGTGACTTCTGGGATGAGGGGGGCACAATGAGGAAGACACCAGTTCAGTGCAGGGGCCCAATTTGCTGTCACATTTCAGCCTCAAGGAAGGAGATTGGCATCCCCTTCCGGGCCTGCATCACCAAGGGCAGGGCTCAGGCTCAATTTCTGTGGCAACACCTTGAACTGGCCCCTTCTTGAAATGAGGCACAAGAAAGGCACAGTCCTTTGATTCCCCAAATGACAATAAAATCGTAACACCATACCTCTCTGTGAAAGTTTGGGCTTTCATGACCATTTTAGGGAAAGCGTTGTTGGAAAGACACTCAGAAAGACATCATCTATTGAAGTTCTGGTTGTAATTTTTTTAATAGTCTATCTTCTTGGCACTATTAGCAAAGGTGTCAACTACAGATGTTTTTCCTACATCCTGATACCTCTGTGTTTGGAGACCTAAGGGCACCCCTGAGCACTTAAGACGTTGCCACTTCTGTGGAGCTCAAGGGACTCTGTATCAAGGGTTCCACTAAGGTCTCCCACCTGAATACTGGCCAGGCTTCTTGGCTTTCGCAAACTTACTAAGTTTCTCCTCTCAGTGGGCCCCCACCCAGTTTAGCAGTCTCTGCCCCTATCTGTTCTCGTGGTTTTTCAGTCACTGCCCCCATTACCAGAGGCCATCTAGAAAGCATCCACACTGCTGGCCTTAAATAAGCCTGACAGACCGTTTTAGATCTTTTCTCCTGTTTTTAGTTGAGCTGAACAGGACTGAAAGTTTTGGCATGCAATCAATTTGTTGTTGCAATGCTCTTTAGGGGTAGCTTTGATAAAATGTCATATATTAACAATTTAATATTGTCATTTTGTTTTCACCTTGTGGCTCAGCCTTATGGCTGTCTTCTGCAGGGCAGCTTGGACTTAACAGGAAAGGCAGGATATGATTATTTTAATTACATAAAGCAGAGGTCCATCAGTGGCTATTAGCCACAAGGTATAGATAGGAGCTCTGGGGTAAGTGATGCTCTGTCTTCTTGGTGCTTGGGGGGGGGGTCAACAGTGGGAGGGCTTCTGATGTCCTGGCCCCACTGGTGGACCTCCTGATGGCACCTGGTATTTCTGGCCACTGTCTGACACAGAGTGTTGGACTGGATGGGCCTTTGGCCTGATCCAACACTAGCATCTCTTATGTTCTTATGTTCAATATTCTTTGTCCCCCAGACCATAGACAGTGGGATCTTTAGAGGAGTTCTCTTTCAGGCTTAACGGCTGTGAAGGCACTCCGAGCGAAAAGACTTTCAGCCAAAGCCTCCTTATTCTTTACTGATATACTAACCAGCCACCTTGACTTGGTTAGAAAGTCAATATACATTTTGTGCGTGTGTAATTGTAGAATTTATTATTTTGTCCATTATGGACTCCCTGTTTTTGCCCTTTCAGATGAACTGTGTTCCCACTGCTTGGTAAGCAAGGTTGGGTAAGACTCGGAGGGTTACTTTTCTGTAATAATAATAAGTGCTGTCAAGTCACAAATGACTCATGCCAACCCCTTACGGGATTTTCAAGGCAAGAAATAAGCAGAAGTGGCTCGACATGGCCTGCCTCTGCCCAGCAACCCTGGTCTTCCTTGGTGGTCTCCTATCCAAGTACTAACCAGGGCTGACCCTGTTTAGCTCCCAAGCTCTGCCTATGAGCTCTAGCCACACTTCGATACAATTTACTGCAAAAAGAAATGTGCCTTTCTTAAAAGCAATTAAGACCTACAGTATGGTCTAACATTTGGAGGAGCCTCGCTGCTAAATGACTGGCAAATGATTTAGCGCATCGCATCAATGAGAGCACAGGATTCCTTATTCAGTTATGTTCAGATTAACGGGATTCGCAGTTTTATAGAAGGAAGAACACACATGACCCTCCGTACATTTTAGAGTAAAAGTACGACGTGATGTCTTCTTAGCGGTCACCCTGGACTACATACTGACCTTTCTCCTCCACCATAAAAAGGCAAATTTTTTGTCTTTCACTCTTAACTGTAGGCAGCATTCCCTCTAAGCTGAGTTAGTGGGAGCTAGCTCACAGTTTTTTAGCATCCAGTTCACACATTTTTGTCATAGCTCAGGAAGGATGGCTCCAGAGCAGTCTAATTTAGGCAGTGGCCAAATCGCTTGCTCACAACTTTCATGCCAGTAACTCACAAAGTGTAATTTTTGCTGATAAGACTCCACAGCTTCAAGGGAGCAATGGCTGTAGGCTCTTCTTACGTCTTCTAAGTCATCCTGCTTCGGATATGATCTTTTCCACACAAGTGGGAGAGAAGAATGATATTGCAAGCCACTTTAGCTCTCCTTATTGGGGGGAAAGTAGGACATAAATGTCTAAGTTTTAGGGGGGAAAGGATGTACTGCCATGCTGAGAAAACGCTTGTGGCCACACACTGTTTAGTATGCTTCCAGGCTCTGTAGATAGTTCCAGAAGGTAGCCTTGTCAGTCTACAACAGAACAGCAAGATCCGGGTCTAAGGGAGTGCTGACCAATGCTCTCTCTGAGCTATGGAGTCCTGTGAGCAAAGATTCTACTTTCTGGGCTACTGGCATTAAAAGTTGTGAGCAGGTGATTTGGCTACTGCATAAATTAGTTTGCTCTGGAGTCATCCTTCCTGAGCTAAGACAATAATGTGTGAGCCGGAGGCTAAAAAACTGTGAGCTAGCTCACACTATCTCAGCTTAGAGGGAACACTGGTGCTGACCCTCAAGACCTCCTACCCTAAAGATCTTGTTGGCATCTAAGGTGCCCCTGGATTTGAATCTAGCAGTTCGTGCTCTGGGAAGTACATTCCCTTTTAGAAAATGTCCTATGTGAAGCAGCCCTGTCAGGATGAAGCTAAACACCCTCTAGCAGCTCACGAATATATGTCTTTCACCCGCTAATATCATCATGCACAGAACCACACAGCCCCACCATTAACCTTCAGCGACTCAAGCAACACTGAACAGATGGCAGCCACAGCTTGATAACCATTACAACGCTATTACAATTTCTACGGCTACAGCTCAACCATATGCCATGTAGCTGAACTTTGTCATACAACAAGCCGGCTGCCTGTAAAGCAATCGACAGGTGCCGTTGACTTCTATTACACTGTAAAACCAATAGTACAATTGGGCTGAAAAACTATATTTTAGGTTACCACTTTAAAAAAACCTGCATTATTCCGAAAGGGAAGAGAAGAGTGTTTTAACATGTAAAAATGCCCACAGAGATATATATTTTATCTGTTCCAAAGGGGCTTATCGCTCTCTGTTAAATGGGCTTTATCCTATCAGAACTCAGCAAACAGAACTTTCAACAGACCATACAAACTTTCTGTGCCCTGATGGAAGGCAGATAATATTTCACAAACACAACTGATTGGCACCTAACTTCAGCAATACATTGTTAATGTTCCCCTACTGCCCTCTGAGGGTTAACTGTAGGAAATAACTCTTTCCTGTACAGTAGAGTCCAGCCCTCCCCTTGCTCGGTTAATTCCCTACCTAAATGCTCAAGAACCGTGCTTTTACACCACAGGTCAGCCAAGCATAATTCCCGCACCTTGGGCTGCTGCGAATCCATCCCCAGAGCATCTATTCGAGACACCTTCCGAAGACCCCCCCCCTTTTTTTGGGCAAACTTCAGATAAAATCACAAAACAAGGAGGCGGCACAAACCTGCGACTGGGTTGGCATAGTCATAATCAAATAAAATGGAGAAGTCCAGCTCTTCCTGGGAGCAGATATTTGGATTGGGATCAGGGTCCCCCTGCTGAAGGTTGAGGTCGGAGTCGGTTGGACTGGAAGCCATCGGAAGGACTCGCCTGTTACCTCCCGGTTTATTGTCAGAAAGGGGCAAAGGTGAGAGAGGTCGCTCTAACGCTCGCCGTGCAATTCTTTTAAAAAATAATAATAATAATCTAAGCAATGGTCCTTTCCCCTAGTGAAAGCAAACACGCTCTTTTTTTTTTACTGGAGTGGCGCCGGGGTATCTTTCAGCTCCTCGCTGCCAGGTAGGTCCAGGATGGCCAGCCACGCTGAAGTCAGTCCACCTGCGAGCCAGGTGTGTCTAGCGAGAGCGGCAGATCTCCTCTCCCTCCCTGCGTTCCTCGCCCCAGCCCGCGCCCCAGAGCTTCGCACCAACAGTGTGAAATGAACCAGACGCACAGTAGCTACTTCCTGTTCTCGGCAGCCACCTGCGGCCGGGGGGCGGGCGCTGCCTCGGGGAAAGGGAGGAGCCATCCACCGCCCCCCAGGACGATATCAGCAGCGCGAAGGGGGCTGCGCGCGAGTGGGTGTTTGTGCGCGATCCGCTCGGGATCTTAAACGCCGGCTGATCAGCAGGGCGGGCCGAGGGGAGAAGAGCCACAAGTCGAGGGGAAGAGGCGGAAAAGGAGAGGGGGAGATCAGCGAGGGGAAGGAAAAGGGGGCTCCATTTTTCAAACACGGGGATGTGCTGTGCAGGAGGTGGGGAAAGGGGAGCCTGGAAGTCTGGCCCACTGGGTTCCAGAGGACTCGCTTCAGAAAGAAGTGGGCATAAGATTGCAAGCCGGAGATTGACATCTTCGTTTCTGGCCGGGCTTCTGGGCTTTGAGTGGCTGCAGAAATCCAACTGGTAAGGCTTGGAGAATGGGGTCGCCTGCGGAACTTTTGCTAGCATGTAGCTGTGAGAGGAGTAGGGTTGCCAAGTCTGGGTTGGAAAATACCTGGAGACTTTGGGGGTGGAGCCAGGAGAGGGTGTGGTTTGGGGAGGGGAGGGGCCTCCGCATAGTACAATGCCATAGAGTCCACCCTTCAAAGCAGCCATTTTCTCCAGGGGAGCTGATCTCTGTCCGCTGGGGATCAGTGGTAAAAGTGGGAGATCCCCAGACCCCACCTGGAGGCTGGCAACCCTAGAGAGGAGGAAGGAAGAAGAGGAGATTGGATTTATACCCTGCCCCTCACTACCCAAAGGAGTCTCAGAGCAGTTTACAATCTCCTTTCCCTTCCCCAAGTGAGGCAGGTGGGGCTGCGAGAGCTCTCTCGAGAACTGCTTCTGAGAAAACAGCACTGAGAGAACTTGTAACTGACCTAAGGTCACACCAGCAGTGGCATGTGGAGGATTGGGGAATCAAACCTGGTTCTCCCAGATTAGAGTCTGGGCTCCTAACTACAACACCAAACTGGAAAAGCCCAGTAGCACCTTTAAGACTAACAAACTTTATTGTAACATAAGCCTTTGAGTTTATGCTACAATAAAGTCTGTTATTCTTAAAGGTGCTACTGGGCTTTTTACTATTTTGCAGCAACAGACTAACACAGGCCCTGGTCACACGGAGCATTTGCCCCACTGAAGGCACGGTACTCCAGCGGATTTTCCGGGCGCGATCTCACCAGAACATCTGGGAGGCATAACACTCCCGTGGCCATCCCATGGCAAGCCGCCAAAGCCACATAGTTAAAAGCTACCAGGATCGACCTACCAGCAAATGGTTTGCCTCGGGCTGCCTCCGGACTCCTGTGGTGTGATCGCGCCAGCGTCCTCTTTGTTGCGCGCGCCGACGGTGGAAGCCCCGGTGTGCTGCCATCAAGTCTTTTTTTAAAACTTTATTTATAACTTTTAACTTTAACATAACTTGATTTTCATAGAAAAATTTAGATACACATTGAACAGTAATACAAACCAGTATGTAAACACAAGAAGAAAAACAGTCAATAATAATAATGTAGTTTCACTGTATAGACTTCAAAAGTATATCTCTATAACAGATAAGGGTAAGTCAAATGGATCAGTAAATGCCGACGTCAAGTCTGATTGCCTAATCGCACATCAGATTGCGACGGTGCAAAGAGCCACGCCCCCCCCCACGTTTTCTGGCCCGTGTGACTGGGGCCACAGCTAACTCCTCTGGATCTATGGTTATGGGGAAAGTGTGTGAATCTGGGAGAGGGAATTGTAGCCCTCCAAATGGATTTGCTTGGGGCATGAGGCTGTAAAGCATCTATTGAACTGGTATTCATTTGGTAAGGTGTCATGTGTGCATGTATAAAATACATGACTGGCTGATTGATTTAAAAAAAATTAAATACCTGCCTTTCTCCCAAACATCCCAGGAGCCAAGACTTGTAGAAATCATTTGCTATAATCAAAGATTCACAAACATTTTAGCCCACCGTTGCTTTAAGGAGCTCAGAACAGTGGATCCTTTTCTTGCCCTGCTCCACTGAATCCTTGCAACAACCCTGTGAGGTAGGTTAGTATGAGAATGACTGACACAGAGTCATCCACTGAGCTTCACTGATTCAGGGAGCAATGCCCAAACTATGGACAAATTGTTAGGGATTGTGGTCTATACCACTGTGTATAGTTTGCTGTAAGCTGGCTCTTACTAAGGCCGCTTCCGCACTGTCGTTTTTGTCACTCGTTTGTGTTGTCTGATAGTGAGATATTGAAAAATGGTATTTAGCAGAGATAAGATGGTCCAGCAGAGCCAGAGTAAGATAATTCAGACTGAGAGTCCATGTGTGATTAAAATATAAAGTTTTTACTAAATTCTAGCATGGGAAGGGTAACTGGGATGAAAATAACAACAGAGCATAATCGGCTACATCCTTACTCTACAAAGACAAAACTAGAAGAGAGAGATTATGGCTGCTCTTCTTCTTCAGAACACCAAACAAAGATGGGAAGAGAAGCCATAAAATGGTAATACACCTTGACACTTTAGTCCCAATCAAATTCCTAGATCAGGGAGAAAATTCCCGGGCATCCTACAGCTAAAGAACATTGGTTACATGAGAAACGTGTGACTTCCTGTGAGTAACATAAACAAACATTTAACCCCAGATATACTGAGTGTTTTCAACTTGTAATACCCAACAGTTTGTCCCCATTGTTTTTTTTTTGGGGGGGGGGCTTTCCACATGTCTTTTGCTCCCTCTGGGACTACTAGAGAGAGCAAAACTTATTGGGGGGGGGAACCCTGTCATTCTGCATCATTTACTTTGCAGTCCTAAGAACTGCAAATCTACAACAACTAATGAACTCTGGCCACGAAAGCCTTCAACAATATATAGTCCTAAGAACATTTCCCTGAGAGTAAACCCCATTGAATACACCTGAGTAGAATTCTGAGTAGACCTGCTTAGGATTTCTCCCATCATGTGTCATGTTAACACTTATGCTTTGCTTCGGTTCTGTTTTTTAGGTTTCTGGTTGGTTCTGCAATCCAAATTCTGGGTTGTTGTTTACGGAATGCCCCATCCAGTTGATTGTATTGACTCCCTCTGTGTAATCTGCTTTGAGTCCCTGTGAGAAAGGCAGACCATACATAACATAAAATAAAGAACTCCTGTTATTCAGTGGGGTGTTCTTAGGATTGCTGCCCCAGCACCATGCCACATGAAATAAGGCGCATTAGTACTGGAGGGGAAGAACTACTGAGGGTGGCAGAGAAGACCATCAGAACATAAGGAGAGCCCTGCTGGATCAGACCAGTGGTCCATCTAGACCAGCATCCTGTCTCACACAGTGACCAACCAGTTCCTCTAGAGGGCCAAGAACAGGGCACAAAGGCCGAGGCCTTCCCCTGATGTTGCCTCCTAGCTTTGGGGTTCAGAGATTTAGTACCTCTGAATGCGGAGGTTTCCCTCAGTCACCATGGCCAGTAGCCATTGATAGACTTATCCTCCATGAATCTACCTAATAACCTTTTAAAGCTGTTATTTACCAGAGATAAGATAGTCCAGCAGAGCCAGAGTAAATTAATTCAGACTCAGAGTCCATGTGTGATTAAAATATAAAGTTTTTACTAAATTCTAGCATGAGAAGGGTAACTGGGATGAAAATAACAACAGAGCTAAATCGGCTACATCCTTGCACTACAAAGTCAAAACTAGAAGAGAGATTATGGCTGCTCTTCTTCTTCTTCAGAACACCAAACAAAGACGGGAAGAGAAGCCATAAAATGGTAATACACCTTGACACTTTAGTCCCAATCAAATTCCTAGATCAGGGAGAAAATTCCCAGGCTTTCTACATCTAAAGAACATTGGTTACATGAGAAACATGTGACTTCCTGTGAGTAACATAAACAAACATTTAACCCCAGATATACTGAGTGTTTTCAACTTGTAATACGCAACAATTAGTACTGGAGGGGAAGAACTACTGAGGGTGGCAGAGAAGACCATCAGAACATAAGGAGAGCCCTGCTGGATCAGACCAGTGGTCCATCTAGACCAGCATCCTGTCTCACACAGTGACCAACCAGTTCCTCTAGAGGGCCAAGAACAGGGCACAAAGGCCGAGGCCTTCCCCTGATGTTGCCTCCTAGCTCTGGGTTTCAGAGATTTAGTAACTCTGAATGCGGAGGTTTCCCTCAGTCGCCATGGCCAGTAGCCATTGATAGACTTATCCTCCATGAATCTACCTAATAACCTTTTAAAGCTGTTTATTCCTGTGGCCATCACTACATCCTCTGGCAGCAAATTCCACATTTTAATCACTCTGTGTAAAGAAGTATTTCCTTTTGTCTGTCCTTACCAATCAGAGACATTTTGCGACTTAGAGGCCCTGGACAACATCATTCCAGAGATGCTCCAAAGATTCCTTGCAAGATTGCAAATGATACTAATCAAAACTTGTGGGCATCTCTGAAACCATGCATTCCAAGTAACAAAGTGTCTTTGTTTTGATCTATCTTCTCTCCCATCCTCTATAGATCTTCCAAATATCTCTAGACATCTGTTCATATACACATGCTCTCAGTTTGCTGGATGATAGGGTTTGTGTTAAGTCGCTCCCTTAACAAAGAAGTCGGAGAGTGATTCAGCAAGAACACAACTTTATTCTTCAACTCGAACACAACTCCAACACGGATCAACATCTGATAGCCAGAACAGCCTTTACATTGCAGCTGTCCTGCTTTTAAACATTCCCGGCTAATGTAGCCACACCCACTGTACAAATACCAACCAATAAGGTTGTTCACAGAAGGACCAATCACGGATGTTCCCACTCAGGGAGCTTGCTTGAAAGTGATTGGTTAGGTGCTTCCTGGGCTAGTAAAACGATTGGATGGATTTGGATCCTAGCCCAGGACAAAGCTTTACATTACACTTCAATTAGATGTTTCACAACATATCATGCATTCAAGGCAGCTTTGAATACACAACCTAAAAAGGTTAGTCAAGAATAGAAGAGGGCCAACTCTAAAAATCTAATTATGAAACATACAAAAATATACATGTATTTATTCAACATAAATTAAAATAACAAACAAGGGCCCATTCCTACCTCATATACAAATATAAAAACATATAGAGCTTCCATGCACTCTTTGCATTTTGCATATATTTCTCCATAAAGATGTATGTACATGTATGGCCATAATGGCACATCACCTTTCTTAGACTGTGCGCGCAAGCTTTCACGGTTAATTTCACAGGAGACTCTTAAATCAGTTCATGAGCTTCCCCTCTACATACAGTGATGATGAGTCACATTAATCTGCAAGCACACTTCAATGGTAATGCTCTGGCACTCTTAGCAAAACCACATCTTCCACCCCAAGGAGAAGAGCTCAGATGCTACGATTCCCTGTGGGAGGAAGATAATTGCCAAGCAATGAATGCACACCTTTATAGCTGTGCCTCTTCACAGGAAAGGAAAAACATGCGTCCACGGAGACGTTCAAATTAAATAGAGACCGTCATTCACTTTTTTAAAAGGTTGTTCTTGCATTGCATGCTAAATTAACTGCAGATCCCCACCAAACTGTCTTTAGCATAGCACCACTTCATGCACAACTGTCAAAAGGAACATTAAAGACAACCCTTGATGAGGCTAAAGCAAATATTGATCGTGCTTGCTGTAAATGGCAGAGCGTTTCTGTGACGTACAGTGCCATCGTCAGCAGAGGTACACCCGTCTAAGTCCACTAAAATCAGTAGGTTTAGGATTGCACTGAAAGAGAGGATCACACCCCACGAGCGCCAGCAGAAACAGCAATTTCAGTATTTGCAAACATAGTAGGTCCTGAATATGGCTAGCTTTCTTCTGTTGCTGCACACTACAACATTAGCTGGAGTACTTTAGTTATCATTTGCAAAATATTTATTAGTGCTCTGTTAATATTTCCATCAGCCACTGAGGGGAATCCGTTTCTATTCCCTTGCTACTGAGGACTTCCATCTCAGTAAAATCACCCTAGAAGGACAGATGTTATGATCTATGATCAGAAAAATACCCAAGGATCCCATTATCTTTTTGACCAAACCTCAAAGTGATCCTACCATACATAGTGAAACTGTTTGAATGTGTCCTCAAGTGGTGAGACATACTCTGGGAAGATTTAAGACTTTGCCTTGAAAAGGTAAATACTGGGATGGGTCCTGTGATCCATCAGCAGAAAGTCGTGATGTTTCCTAATTTTCCCAGCTTTCTCTCCCCCCCCCCCAGCCATTTCTGACCCTGGAAAGGTTATTTCTGGAGTTGCAGGCTCCCCGTGGAGTAATAGGTATGCCGATCAGGAGGCAGCAGTGAGGATTGGGTGAAATTATACACTCTTGCCTCCTCCATGAGTAGAACTCAGCTGATGGAAGAGGAAGAAGGGAGCAGTTTCCTACTCTTCCCCTCCTCACCCCAGCTCATTAACTTGCACAGCTTAATAGCTCCACGTGGGTCCTTCAAACCCGGGAATAAATGTTCTGGAGGCTGGAAATGGCTGCTGAGGATAGGAGAAAACTGGGCAGAGTGGGGATCCTTGCACGGAACCTTGTGCTGGATCCAGTGCGTTGGCCTGCCTGAAACTGCCACCACCAGGCAAAAAGCCACTTCATGCAAAACTTCAAGCAGCAACAAAACCACAACTGCCATACATGAATGAGGGCTTGGTTCTGTAGCTATTGCTTTTTTCAATCTTGCCCAGCCTCTAAGGAGCTTGGTGTGGTGCACATAGTTTTCCCATCCCCATTTTATCTGTACAACACTCCTGTGAGGTAGACTAGCCTGTGAGATGCCGACCCAAGGTCTCCCCAGTCCTAGCCCAACTCTCTAACCGCTCTACCGCACTTGCTTGTACTGGTCAGTTAACGGAGTCCATAGTGTGCAGAGAGTTGCAAAAAGAATCCGGAAGAAAGAAATGCACTCTTCTGCAGATCTGAGTTCAGCTAACAAATCCACTGAATGAGATCTGAATTCAACTAACCATTCAACAATTTTCTCAGTAGGCCAGTTAACTGCTGCCCACCAAGGGTTTCAATTCGGGTTGCCATCTGACCATTACAAGCAGGCAAGCTCCCCCTTGTGTTCTCTGTCCCCTACCAGTGCTCAATAAAGCAGCAGAGGGGAATGAGAGGGAGACAACATCACTACAATGTAGCAGTGCTCTAGGAATTTCTCCTATCTATGGGTTTTACTATAGAGATTGGGAGAAATACTAGAGTGCTGTACAAAGCAGTGACATCACTTCCAGGTTCCTAGCTGGAAGTGATGTTGCAGCATCACATGGAGCTGTTCTGCTGATCTCCACCCCCAAATTGTTCCCACTGCCACTTAGAGCTGGCCTGGCAACCAGCAAAGGGTGCAGCACATTATATCGAAGGTTAAAAACAAAACGTATGTGCTGAGACCCACCTACCTTCCAAAAGCAAATTAAATCAATCTTTTTTTTTTAAAGGAGCATTCAATTTTGGGGTCAGTCTGAGTCAGAGATATTTCTCCCAGTCTGAGACATGGTGTGGTTTGGGGAAGAAAAGCCAATGGAAAAATTGCTCATAATCTCCACGTCCCCATTAAAAAATCTGAAAGCGGCCTTGAAAACCAATGGAATGTACATATCATAATAAAATGTGTATGTTGATCCAAGTAGCGGCAAAGAAGTCCTAAGATGTTATTATCATCCTAGGCTTCTTCTCCGAAGAGGTGAATGATGAAATAGTTCAAGTTGAGCAAGAAAATCTGTGAAGCTGTTATAAGAGAGGACGATTCACATTCATATCTTGAAACATGAAATTTTGCACTCACTTCAGTGAGTCACATTATGAGATGCACAAACGTCTCCCCTCTCTGTCTTGCCTATAGCTTCAAGTATAAATATACCCGCCTAATGGATGTGCACTTCATGCATCTGACGAAGTGAGCTCTTACTCATGAAAGCCAGAGATCAAATCAACTTTGTCCATCTGTAAGGTGCCATTACCACTGGACTCTTGTCATTCTTTTGATCTGTTTAAAAAATGTGTCCTCACTATTCTGCATACTAATTTAACAAACCTATATATACGACTATGATATGTAATTCCATTTCTTCGTCTGACGAAGAATGCATGCTCACACCTTGAATAAAACCTTGTTGGTCTTAAAGGTGCTATTAGACTCTAACTTTGTTCTATCACTTCAGAGTTAACATATTTGGGATTGAATTTCTTAATGCAGAACCACTCCAGTCTTTAATACTGAGATCTTATTTACATACACAGTTGAATGAGGAGGGAGGATTCTGGGGTGGTAGAGTGAGGTCCACGACAGGGCTACAACAACCCAGGGACACCTTGCCCACCTGATTGCAAATTAGGCAGCCATGATGAAAGTAAGCTACTTTGCCCCATACCTCCCTGATAAAACAAAACAAATATGGAACAACCCCATGATTGGAGTTAACCTAGTTTCTGCCTCTAATTCCTATGGGAATAGGAGCTATACCGACACAGGGTACTAGCTTGGACTTCAGTGAGAAATCGCCAGTCCACAAGGATCCCCTTGGATTTCCTCAGGTTGTATTGTTATGGCTTTGGCCTAAAAGGAATCCAGCCAGGTCCCAAGACAGTAGAATGTTTCCTTGAAGTCAGAATTAGATTTATGGTAGATGGGCCCATCAGTGGCTACTAACCATGGTGACCAAAGGGAAGTGCCATCTACAGAGGCAGCAGCAGGGCTCTTATGTCCTGAATGTCAGTGGTCCCTAAATGGGGGCAGTTTTTATGGGTTTGGCCTTAGAAGAACAAAGTCAGGTGCTAAGACAATGTTTGCTTGATGGGGGAATTAGAGAGATTCGTGGGGGATAGGCCCATTGGTGGCCAAAAGGAGCCTCCATCTACGGTGCTAGGCCTCGGCTTCTATGCAGGCTGCTGTGAACTGGCGAAAGAGATGTGAGGTGCCACATCTCTCTCTCTCTCTTTCTGAAACAATATGTATCTGGTACTTCAGGGCCATTTCTTTGCCTTCACCTGTGCTCAGGCCCGTAGTGTGGGGGGGGATTTGGGGGCAATGCCCTGTGGACAAAACAGTTTAAAATTTTTTTTTTATTCCAATTTGTTTTAAAAATATTTTAAAAACGTAAGATGTGTGGGGGGTTTTCAAAATGACCCCAGGCACAGTTAGGGAAGCTTCAGTCTCATTTTCTTTTTTCCGGGCCAAAAAATAAATAGGTTTTTTAAAATGCCATAAAATAAAATTCCAATAAAATAAAATAAAATTGTGAAATGCAAAAGAGAGTCAGTGATTTCCCCCCCCCCCACAAGTTTAGCCAGAAAAGCAGGCCGGAATCGAGTCTCTCCAATTGAAAGGACTAGAGGAGGAGTAGAGGTCGCAGCGGAGCCGCAGCTGCTGCTTTTGCTGCTGCAAGAGGAGAAACAGATGCAGCCAGGGTGCCCCCCCCCTATTTCCCCACACCCCACCAACCAAAATTTTCTGGCTACACTCCTGCCTCTGCTCTACTGGTATAAATTGTAAATAAAGTAAACATTACAGAAATACACTGAGTTTCTAGTGGGGTCTCCTCCAAAGCAAACCAGCAGGGGTAACCATCATCCCCTGGAAACTCTCACCAGTCTAAGAAGCTGGCAGTATGGAACAATAGAATGAGGGCAGAGCTGCCAGGTTTCTTTAACAAGCTAGATTTTAGAAGAAGAGAGAGAAGAGATTGGATTTATACCCCGCCCTTCACTACCCAAAGTTGTCTCAGAGCAGCTTACAAACTCCTTTCCCTTCCCCTCCCCACAACAGACACACTGTGAGGTGGGTGGGGCTGAGAGAGCTCTTGACAGAAACTGCTCTTTTTCAAGAACACCTCTTATCAGAACTACGGCTTGCCCAAGGTCATCCAGCCAGGTGCAAGTGGAGGAGTGGGGAATCAAACCACTACACCAAACTGGCTCTCACACCAAACTGGCACCATGCAACAAAATAGGCACCATGCAACAAAATAGGCACCATGCAACAAAATAGACTTGTAGTGTTGTCACTTATACTATTTATTTATTTATTACCTTAGATTTACTATACCGCCCTAACCCCCGAAGGGGTCTCTGGGCGGTTCACATTTTTTCGTTCTAAGAACTGATTATTCCCTATCTTGGGCCACAACTAGGATTGGGGGGGGGGCTGTCCTACCGGCACCCTCGGTGGTATATATTCTTTCTTTTGCTTCTGTCACCATCTGCCATACCGTTCGTATTACCACCATGCCTCTTTCGTCAGAGGTGGGTGCCCCCTACCCCTCTAAGGGCAGGTACCCATTCGTCTACTTGCATCAGATGTTAATTAGCTTTCGACCCGCTACAGTGAAGCCAGAGCCTTTTTGGGCATGTGTGTATGCAACTGAGCCATGGCCCTTTAATAGAAGAGGCTGCTTCTTAGTAGAAGAGAGGGAGAGAAAGATGAAGGGGAAAGTGACATGAAGATGAAATTAAACATGAGTCCAGTGGCACCTGAAAGACTAGCAACATTTATTCCAGCCTAAGTTTTTGTGTGGGCCAGAGCTGGTTTCATCAGATGCATTGATGTGCCCATACATAGCAGATGTCTCTACTTAAAAGTTACAAACAACACCCCTCCCCCTCCTTTTTTGTAAATGGGGACTTCTCCTCAGTATAGTGGCTTTGATGTACACTTCCATGTATCTGATGAAGCAAGCTCTCATGGACGTTTATAAAACAAAGGTTGAGTCCAATGGTACCTTTAAGACCAACGAAATTTAATTCTGAGGTAGCCGGATTCCGGTGGGTAGCCATGTTGGTCTGAAGCAGAACAAAGTTCGAGTCCAGTGGCACCTTTAAGCCCAACCTTTTATTTACGGTATAAGCTTTCCTGTGCAGGTACACTTCTTCAGAAAGCTTATACCTTGAATTAAACTTTGTTGGTCTTAGAGTGGCCGCTGGACTCAAACTATCTGAAGAAGTGCGCATGCACACGGAAGCTTATACCCAGAATAAAACCCTGTGAGTCTTCGAGGGGCCGCTGGACTCAAATTGTCCTGCTGCTTCAGACCAACACAGGTACTCACCTGAATCTATGACAAGGCTTATGGTGGAATACATTTTGCACGGGGGTGGAGGGGGGGGGCTGAAAGGCAATCGGTCGGATTCTCCCTCATACATAGTGATAGAATTACTGATAGGATTATTGACGGCAGTGATATGAATACGATTGTTTTTTCTTCCCGACCGCGAAATGCTGCTTCTTTCTTCCCAGTTCCCCCTCCCTCCCCCCGCGGCCTCTGCGGTGGAGCTCCCAGTCCAAGAAAGCCTCCGTAACCCTAACTCGGCCCCCGGTCCCGCGCCCCAACGCCGCCGAGGAACCCCCGGCCTCTCCCGCGCCCGCCCGCCCGCGTCACGCCACAAGCCCCGCCTGCCAGCCATGGGCGGCCTCTGGAGGAGGAGGTCGCCGGCGGAACTGCAGGGCGCTGGTCCAGCCACCAGGGCGGCTCGCTGAGCGGCTGAGTCGCAGGTCTTCTTGCAGCGCGGCTGCTGCCCCCGACGGGTCTCCCCGGTGCCCTTTCCAACGACTGGCAGAGAATGGAGAAGCCGGCGGTTGTGCAGGCCGGCTCTGCTGCTTTCCAGCCGGGCCTGCCGCCGAGCCATTGGAGGGGTGAGGGTGGCTTGCCGTTGGATCTCTGCAAAGGAGCGCGGCGGGTTTGGCGAGGTACGAAGGGGCGCCTCCGGGGCTGGTGTTGCCGAGGCGCAGGTCGAGGAAGGCCGGCCGCTGGTTGGGGACGATGAGTCACCCGCCTGAGCCTTCCCGGGCGGGCAGTGTGGCTGCTTGAAGATCGAGGGCGGCGGCAGCGCGCCAGCCCGTGGCTCCGAGGCCCTCGGGGGAGGACGCCGGGATCCGCTAGTGGTTTCCCTCTCTCCGCCCACTCAGCTGGGCGGCAGGCTGGGGGTGACCCCAGTTGCGTCTCTGCAAGGCCAGCGAAACATGGAGTTGTCCCCGCCCGGGTTAATTACAGGCATTCCTTTAATGGCCTCGGAGAGCCAGCGTGGTGTCCTAGTGGGTCTAATCTCTGGGAGACTTCAGGGATCCCCACTCATGCCATGGACGCTTCTGGGTGACCTTGTGCCAAGCCCTCCGCTCTCAGCCTAACCCACCTCACAGGGCTGTTGAACAACGTTTGAGTCCAGGGGCACCTTGAAGACCAACGAAGTTTAATTCTTCTGGGTGTAAACTCTCCTGAGCAGGCACGCTTCATCAGATACATGCATGCACCCCAAAGCTTATATCCAGAATGAAACTTTGTTGGTCTTCAGGGTGCCCCTGGACACAAACGTTGTTCTACCTCACAGGGCTGTTGTGAGGGTAAAACAGAGGAGAGGAGACCAATGTAAGCCGGTTTGGGTCTCCATTGGGGAGAAAGGTAGGATATAAATAAAGAAATAATCAGAATAATAAGAAAAGAAAGATTACACTCTCAGTCTCACCTACAGCAGTTTAAAGCCCTTTGAGGTAAATTAAGATGAGACAGTGACTAGCCCAGTGGGATTACATCGCAGAGATGGGATTCGAACCTGGCTCTCTTGCATCCTAGCCCGACACTTTAACCACTACATCAGACAGGCTGCATTGTCACCTGGAGGCCTTAGGCAAACAATTATGGCTCTCATTCACAGTGCCTTTGTCTGTAATAACATGTCTCCAAGATTGCCCTTATGAAAATTTCTGAGCTGTGTGTGAAGTTCTTTTAACACTCAAAAAACATGCCACCTATGATTATACTTGATACAAGCTAAGTATGCATGCTAGTAATAATAAAATAATAACAATAATAACCAACAGCACTTTTGCCCTGTGGTTGGAGAGTGTGAAGAAGGAACATTCCCTGTTCTTTAAAAGCATGTTTAGGTTTTTAGACTTGACCAATGGAATTCGAATCGTGCATATCCAGAAGTAAATCCCATTGAGCTCAATGGGATTAACTCCCTGGTAAACTATTGTATAGTGTGGTGTGGTGGTTAGAGTGTCAGACTAGCATCGGGGCTGGAATCCCGACTCTGCCACGGAAGTTTGCTGGGTGACCTTGGGCCAGGCACACAGCCTCACCTACCAAACGGGGTTGTTGTGAGGAGGGTAAAATGGGAAAGTGTTCTAAGCCACTTCAGGTCTCCCACTGGGGAGAAAGGCAGGGCTTATACGGAGTAAATGCACAATAGAGCAAAATCTGAGTCCAGGGGCACCTTTAAGACCAACAAAGTTGGATTCTGGCTATCAGTTTTCTTGTGCCTGCGCATGAAAGCTTATACCCAGAATCGAAGTTTGTTGGTCCTAGAGGTGCCCCTGGACTCAAACGTTGTTCTGCTGCTTCAGACCAACTCGGCTCCCCACCTGAATCTAAATAAATAATATTTAGACTTGCCGCCAAATTCTGCCAGAGGCGAGGTGGTTGTTCCGGATTATATAACGGGGGGAGGGAGGTGCAACTATATGATCTGGCGATCTTCCCCGCCGAGTCCATTCATGCTTGCAGGACTCTCCCGGAGTGAAAACAGCGCTGCTTGTGGACCGATCAAGGCGGGGACACCCCCCCCGCCCCCTGGGACTTCGGCCAGCCTCCCCTCCCCCTCCATAGCTCCCCCTTCCTTTCCTTCCGTCCCGGTCCCTTGCACGCCGGCCGCAAGCCCCCCAGCTGGCGGGCTGCTGTTTCCCCTGCCTACGGTCGCTGCCCAGAGACACGGAGAGCGAGACCTACGGACACCAGCAAGCCCTGGAAAGCGAGAAGTCCCTTTGCTTCCCCATCGGCAACCCATCGCTTTAGTGGTCGACAGCAGCACCCAGAATCCGCACGGCGCTCTTTACCGAGGTCTCCTGCCAGTTCCGCACTGACATTTTTGTCGCTGGTTTTCCACTATTGCTTTGGGTTCCCCCTCCTTTTCCATATGTGTTGGGCTCTCTCTGGGACGACAAGAGAGACAGATGCCCGTCTCCTCCGCCTTACCCCCCCCCCACCCCCCCCTCTCAGCG
>NW_015173695.1:575650-577989 GCF_001447785.1 Gekko japonicus | reverse complement strand
CATTTTGAACGGGAGGAAGGGGGGGGGGCTTGGATTCCTCTCTGCGCAAGCTGGGTCTCCCCGGACAGTCGCCCCCCCATCCCTCCTTCTTTCATTCCAGACCCCCCACACACACACACACACACCGAGGGGGCAAGGAAGACGTCATTTTGACACTCCCTACAGTGCCCGCTGGCACCCTGGGGTGGTGGTCAATAAATGCGCACGGGGGGGGGCGGTAACTGCGGGATTGGGGAGCCTGCTGCCAGTCGCCTTCTGTCTCCTACTTCCTCACTGCCCCCCCCCCCGCGCCTTGTCCCTCCAGAATTCTGGAGTAGAGAAGAAACCATTTTTCCAGCCGCCTGTTTGGGATCCCAGCAGGGGGCTGCACTTCGCCCAGCGCTCCCTTTGGGGCACCCGACCAAGAGGGCTTGCTTCGTTTCGACGCTTCCCACAGGCTGGCTGGCTCCCTCTCGGGCCCCGAGCGCCGTCCACGTTGAGCGGCACAACCAAACCTGCATTCGGCTCTGCCCGGATGACACGCCGGGGCAGACTCCTCCTCCTCCTCCCCTTCCCCGGTCCCTTAACTCTTCACTCGCTCCTCCGAGGCTGCGGTCACACCACGCTAAAAAAGAATGCCCTTCCAATCAACTTTTCCTGCACTTCCCAACGGGATTTTGCCAGTTCACACTACAGTCAGATTCAGTTGGCGAGAGCATTGAAAGTGCATTATTTGGTGTATGTGTGATTGCAGCTCGAGACTGGGGGGTGGGCGTGAGGGTGGGATTGCTTCGTTTCGATGCCGCTTGTTTCTTCTACACCCCCCCCCCAAAGCTCGTACCTGATGCCCCTTCAAGAGGACCCCGATAACTCTCCGATAAGTTCTGCGCCGAAATTGACGAGAGACCAGAGAATCGCCCTGCCGGGAGCCCAGCAAGACCAGCTGTCTGCTCGGATACAGCGCCGGCTGGCGCGGACTCCTTTGATCTAACCGAGGACCGGACTGTGCGATCCCATTTTTTTACATCAAAAGTATAAATATCACAAGGTTCGCTTCTCTAGAGTCCTCGGGTTTCGCCCCACCAAAAGCCTGGACGCTAAAAGTGGCTCGTAATTTCCAAAGGAATATTTTTTTTTGCACGGCAGAGCAAAACCAGAGTCCGGTAGCAGCTTAAAGACCAGCAGGGGATTCTCTAAGCTTCTGAGAGTCAAAACTCCCTTGTGCCCTAGAAACCCTTGTTGCTCTCTAAGGGGCTGCTGGACGCGAATCTTGCTCGTCTACTCCTGACCAACAAGGCTCCCCAGCTGAAACGATCTGCAAGGAATAGGTCACATTTTAGGAATACATTAAAAAAAACAGCAACAACCTTTTAGAAAAGTTACAAAAGCTCTCTGGATAAGGAGCCTGACGATACAGTCCTACGCAGTGTGTAGCTCGCGGGTTAGTTCCATTCAGTTCCGTGGGGCTGACTGACTCCCAAGTAAACCTGCGGAAGACCCTGGCCACTCCATACCCACTAGGAAATGACTGCCCTTTGGAGGTTTCGGTCAAGGAGAAGCCTTACCCACAACTTCTGGAGGAGGAGGAGGCACCGTCTACAGTAGCCCTCCGGGGAACCTTAAATCGCCCGCAGCGGCTGTATATTCTGGCAGTGGGAAAGGCTGAAGAGGTTCGCTCCCCGGCTCCTGAAATCCGGGATGATTTAAGACCATTGATAAATGCAGCCCCCGAGACCGGAAATCCCGGTTCCTCCAGCGGGGCGGCAAGAGTTAAGTCTTCCCCAGCTGTTCGGCCGACTTCTTCTGACGCGGAGGAGGGCTCGGCGGGAGGAAAGTCTCTCTGGATGCGGTTGAAAGGAGGTTTCTTTCAGGAGGGGAGGGCGGGGGGGAGGAGGCATTCTTCCAAGCAGAACTTAAGAAGAATCGCTTCCATCTCGCGTAGGAGCTACCAGTGATGGCCACCTCTGGGCTGGCCAAACTCGGCCGCTTGGAGAGATGGTCATGCACCGCTGGGCAGGCGGCTCCCCCCTCCGGGATTCCCTCCCCCCCTCATACCTTCCCACAGGAGACGGAGTGCGTGAGACACACACAGACAGGCACCCTATCCTGGGCCACCCCCCACCTCCCCCCAGGTAGCACAGGGGCGGCCAGGGAAACAAACCTCCTTCAAACCTCCTCGGAAGTAAGGTGCGCCCCTTCCTATAGGACGGGCTCCCAAGCCAAAGCGGGCACAGAGACGCGGTCGTCGGGCTCGGAGCAAAGCGAGAGGAAAGAGCGCCCCCCACCCCCGAAGCCAAGCCTGGCGCGAGAGAAACGATCGGACCGCATCTAGGTGTTTTTTTTTCCCGGGGGTGGGGGGG
>NW_015173695.1:574030-575466 GCF_001447785.1 Gekko japonicus | reverse complement strand
TATCGAGAGAGAGAGAGAGAGAGAGAGTCTCTTCCTTAGGGCATGGTCCGTCCCCGATCCCCGCCGGCTTCCCGGGCAGCCTCCCCGGAGCGACCGGGAGGGCTGGGCGCGCGGGTCGCAGGAGCGGCGGCGGCGGGCTGGTGGAGCGGCGGCGGCGTCTCTCTCTGCGTGCTCCTGGGCGGCGCGGGTTCCCCGAGAGGGAAAGGCCACTTCCTTCCCTGCGCCGAGTGTTTATAGTCGTTGAATGCTGTAAAATAACGGGATTCCCTCACTGTTTCCTCCTGTTTATGCCCAGCGCCATGGAAACCCTTGGAGCGGCTCCCGGGCCCGAGCGGAGGGCTTTCCTGCACACTTCCAAGCCATGACGTCGCCCCGCGCCGCGGCCAACTGGCGGCCCTGCGGCTCTCCTCGCTGGCTCGCTCCCTCGCTCGCTGCGCCCGGACGGCCCGGCCCGGCTGCTGCACAAGCGCCGGATTGTTCGGCCGCAACCCCGGAGAGTCCGGCCCGGGGGTGGGTGGGGGGGATGGATCTGAATCCCCCCCCCTTTCTCAGAAGCACAGATTTGATTTGATTTTGCTTCAACAGAAGGCGATCCCAGGACCGCTGCAGAATGTGCATGACGTTGGCTTTCAAGGAGCAGGGATGCATTCCGGGGGGCGCCAGCCAACCCCGCGTGGGCTAAAGTCGGTCTTGGCGTGCGGCCGGATCCCGGGCTTGTTGACTCTGCAGTAAGGCCAGCTGAGCGATGGGTCTTGGCCCCAGGGGAATGCGCAGGCGCCCCCGAGTCAGTGACGCAGGTGCTGAACAACAACAACAATATTAGCAATAGTGATTATTGTCATCAGGATTGCTATTTCGCCACTGAAATGTATAGGACTTCAAAAATGAGCCCTTCCCCCAGTTGCAACCCTTTCCGGCCACTCTGTGCCAAATGTAGCCATTCCAACCTTTAATGTTTATTTATTGAAAGATTTATACCCCACCTTTCTCCACATTGGGAACCCAAAGTGGCTGACAGCACTCTTTTCTCTGCCTCCCATTTCTCCTTGCAACAACAGCCCTGTGAGGTAGGTCAGGCTGAGAAAGAGACCGGCCACTCCACACCCTTCCATTGCTGAGCAGGGATTCAAACCCTGGCCTCTCTAGTCCCACACTCATGCTGATTTGTTGGAGGGCAGGAAATGATGGGGACCCTTGTACGGAACCTCTTTGGGCATGGGAGGTGTAGGGGAGGACACATGGCTGTTCTGCGCTCCTTTTAAGGAGGCACCTTCAGGGGTCATTTTGCAGAAAAAGAGCTAGGGGAACGCATTAGCATAACTCATTAGCATATGCCACACCCCCTGACATCACCGGAAGTGTGTCATAAGGCCACACACCCCGCCCCCAACGGTCCCGGCCGCCGGTGCCGGCCTTGCAGCTCCACGGCCGCAGAC
>NW_015173695.1:559402-573966 GCF_001447785.1 Gekko japonicus | reverse complement strand
CTAAGCCCCTCCCTGGCCCAAGGCAGGCAGGCAGGGGTGGGGAGAGGCAGGGAGGAAGCAACTTACCCTCCCTCTTCTCCTGCCTCCTCCTGGCTGAATGAGGGCCGGAAGCGGGGCGGCAGGAAGCAGGGGGCGGGGCTTCGTCATGTGCCCCGCCCCCCCGTACCTCACCCGGGGGAACTGCGATCCCCCACGCTCCCCCCCGAAATGACCTCTGGGCACCTTACCTTTTTGTTGGCGTCGGTGGAAAGTGCCCTCAAGTCACAGCTGACTTACAAACCCCTTGGGGTTTTCAAGGCAAGAGACGGTCAGGGGCGGTTTGCTGTTCCCTGCCTCTGTGTAGCGACCCTGGTATTCCTTGGAGGTCTCCCCTCCAAATACTAGCCAGGCTGTCCCTGATTGGCTTCCCAGATCTGACAAGATCTGGCTTGCCTGGCCTATCCATGAATGTAGGAGAACCACTGTTCACTTTAGATGTGTGTTGACTCCGAAACCAAAACTTTCCAGGACAGAATATAGCCACATACAAATTGTTACAAACTCTCTATGGATGGCTGTTAGCCTAACCTACCTCACAGGGTTGTTGTGAAGATGAAATACGAAGAGGGGGGGTTTGTTCAGCAGCCTGAGCTCCTTGGAGAAAGGGTGGGAGAGTTCAGAACAAGGGCCAGTTTTAACACCGAGTGAGAAGGGGCGATCGATCCGTGTGTGTCTGGGTGACGACAGAACAGTTCAGCAGATAGAATTCCTGCAGTTTTGTAATGCAGAGTTTAAGGGCAAGTGGTCAGAAGAACGGGCCTGGAGGCTTGTAGCTGTTCCCATGTCATGCATTTGAAACAAACCGACTTGCTGGGTGAACAGGATTGCCAAAGCTGAAACTGATCATCTGGAACACCAGGCATGTGAATGAGCACTTTCTCCAGCCCTGATTTCTTTTTGTGCAGGGCTTTTGGGGCCCTTTGAAACGAGGCTCCTAAACTGGAGTCGCCGTCCGGGGTCAGAGGTGATTGTGGGAAGCAGCAGCAGGTGACTCACCTCACACCATCCCAGAGGAAAACCGGGCTGCTGGCACCCGGCCAGCCCTTTTCCATCCCGCCTTCTCCAGTCCCCAGATCACCTCTCCAGAGTTTCTGCTTCTGGCTTTGTTGTGGTGGTGGCGGGTGGTGGTGGTGGTGTGTGGGGGTGGGGTTTGTGTAGTAGCAACTGGGAGGGAAACACATGGCCCCCTCCTGGGCTGTGTCACTTTTGGAAGTGGGTGGGGGCAGCAACTGCTCCGGTGCCCCGGGGACCAACTTATGTAACACAACCTCTGCTGAACTCCAAAGAGCTCAAGCAGCTGAGGCTGAGGGGGGGGGGGACTTGCGGCAGTGGAAAAGGGGCAGAGAGTCCCCTCCAAACCCAGCCAAAGAAATCTGCCCTTTGCCCAATTTTCTACTCTAGTCTCAGACTCCTATTTAAGTTCCTAAAACCTACATAGAGAAGAAAAAATCACTTCATTTATGCTGGTTTAGTGACCACTGGAATCAATGTTCCCTCTAAGCTGTGGAGTCTTGTGAGCAAACATTCTACTTTGTGAGCTACTGGCGTTAAAGTTGTGAGTGAGCGATTTGGCTGCTGCATAAATTAGTTTGCTCTGGAGCCCTCCTTCCTGAGCTAAGGCAAAAATGTGTGAGCCGGAGGCTAAAAAACTGTGAGCTAGCTCACACTAACTCAGCTTAGAGAGAACACTGACTGGAATAGTACTAGAAAAGAGCAAGAGTCCAAGCAGCACCTTAAAGACTAACAACATTTGTGGCAGGGGATGAGCCTTTCTGAGTCACTGCTCACTTCCTCAGATACAGCAAGTGGCACATGAAAGCTCATCCCCTGCCACACATTTTTGTTAGTCTTTAAGGTGCTACTAGACTCTTGCTCAACGAAGTTTAATTCTGGGCGTAAGCTTTTGTGTGCATGGCATCTGAAGAAATGTGCATGCACACAAAAGATTATACCCTGAATAAAACTTTGTTGGTCTTAAAGGTGCCACTGGACTCAAACTTTGTGATGTTGCTTCAGACCACCTGAATCCATTTCCACAAGCAACACTAAACATTAACCAGAGGTTGCAGGGATACAAAAACAGGCTCTTGCTATGGCAGCCACAGCAGCAAGTGTGGCAGGAACAGACAAAAACTGGATCCACACACCCCTTCGCCCTCTCCCCCTTTCCTCTGGAGCAGAGGTGTCAAACTCCTTTGTTCTGAGGGCCGAATCTGACATAAATGTCACTTTGTCGGGCCAGGCCATGTGTGCCATAAAATATAATGCCAGATACAGGAGATATAAACTTTATAAAGGACACAGGCAAACCCAAGTAACAATATTATTTTTTATTCAAAACACAAACATGCTTAAAACATTAACACTCTTACAATATTTCTTCCACCACCTGTTATGCATTAGCACTGGGACAGTATACAGGGACATAATGCAGAGCTTCTGTCATCTGGCAACAAAGATAATGATCAGTTGCTTGTGGGCTGGATAAGAGCCCTGGACAGGCCACTTCCGGCCCGCGGGCCACATGTTTGACACCCCTTTCCTTTATGTGCAAAAGGACAAACTGTCATCTCACCAGGTCTCACACAGTCCAGAATGCTCCTCTCCCCTTACTGTCCCTTTCCCAGCCCACCTGCATTGTTGCTGGGCTTGCAAAAGGAAAGTGCCCTCTAAAAGGCTAAGGGGACTGCCCTGGACCATTTTAAAATCTAAGTTTAGCTCCCCCCCTCTCCATGGTGGCTATGGGTAGGATGTCCAGGTGGAACCTCTGCCCGCAGACATCCTGCAGTTCCCCCTTTGTATCCAACCCAAAAGGATTTATTTTTGATCTGGTTTAAAGGTGAAAGCCCCAGGAAGTCCTCAAAGATGCTCAGAATGAGCATAACTATGCAGATGTTCCCTTTAAATATAAGGGCCTCCTACTCTCCCTATGGGGGGGATCCCTTTCTGGAAGTATAGTCTGCAATCCCTCTTGCCCTGTTTATTCCACAGGTGAATGTTGCCTACGTGGGCTAGAATGCAGAAAAAGATATGTACACATTCTAGACAATGCAGGTTTTACATAATAGTCTGGTTTAAGTCCAAACCAATTTGAGCATTGCACATGAAAACAACTTTGTTTTGAATAAAAATGGTGCAGAAATAAATCTGTTCGCGAGTGACTGTTAAATACAATAGGCACAATCCAGCCAAAAGTTAAGCACTTTTTAAGAACCCTTGACTTCAAGTGTGCACTTAACTTTCTGTTACGGAAATCAAGGTGCATGAACAGCACTGTGACTGAGCTTGCCTGGGACAGCGCCCGATGAGATCAAACTTCTTTGCAAAAACATCTTGAGTTGGATCCAAGCCGTTTTTCCCTTGGTGGAAAAGGGGAGAGGGGGGTCCTCTTTATGGGGTCCTCTTGGGTCCCCCAAAAAAGACTGTGTTAAGAATCATGGGAACCACGTGGACAAAAGCCATGTGGGGCAAGTGCTATAATACAGAGGTGCACGATGTGAGATTGAGCGAGAAAGCTGGCTGGATCCAACCCACTGGATATATCTATCTCTTCTTTATGTGAGGCTTATGGAATCCTGGGTAGCATTCCTCCATTAACATTAAAGGTGTTAAAAAAAATAATTCCTGTTCACTTCGCAATAAGAGATGGGGAGACAGAATACAAGACTCTCCAGCAATGCTAGAACACAGAGACCTCCCAATGAAGTCCCAGTCGGAGCCATCTGAATCATGGTGCTACAATATTTATTCTCTGCCCTTTTAGGCAGAATAGCGAGGTAATGAATAGCCTCTAAAACTAAATGGACACAAACAGATATACCTGCACAAACCACAGCACCAGTCTTGTAATAGTGCAACATGGCTTTCAAGGATAAAGCTTGCCTTTAGAAGTGCATGATATAATTTTTTAAAAAATCACATTTCAGTAAACTTACAAAGTGTTATGCAGATAAAAAGAACATACGGATGTTGAATCTGAATACCTTTTAGTCAAAAAAATGTAAAGGTTCAGAAATGTTTTCCTGTTAACATTTTTATTGGGGAGGGAATGCAGCTTAGTGGAAGATTATCTGCTTGGTATGCAGAAAGGTGCAATCTCCAGAATCTCCAGATTTAAAAAGAACAGGTGGGAGGTGATGTGAAAGGCCTCTAACCGAGACCCCGAAGAGCTGCTGCTATCATTTGCAGTTGACAATACTGACCTTGATAGACCAAAGGATTGACTTAGTATAAGGCGGCTTCCTGTGATTATCCTCTGAAAAGCTCAGGGGGGGGGAGTGAACAGGGTTCCCTCCTTTTAGGAGACTGGCCCAAGGTCCCACTAGTAAATGGCGTGGCTGCACAGGGATTTGAACCCTGGTCTCTGGGATCTGACACTGCATATGCTAAAATAAAAAGGTAAAAGTTTCCCTCTCTCAAAAGCTAGTTGAATCTGACTCTAGGGGGTGGTGCTCATCTCCGTTTCCAAGCCGAAGAGCTAGCGCTGTCCGAAGACGTTTCCATGGTCATGTGGCCGTATGTTCCCTCAACAGCACTACGATCGGGGAGTCTCCATCTCCTGGAAGTTCCAGGCCCCCGAGACGTTAAGTTTACCCCTACTAGGGCCAGGGCATTTTCGGTGGTGGCTCCTACCTGGTGGAATGAGCTCTCGGGGGAGATCCGGGCCCTGCGGGACCTTGTGCAGTTCCGCAGGGCCTGCAAGACGGAGCTCTTCCACCAGGCTTTTGAGTAGGAGCTACCGCCACCACTATTCCACCACCGTGGTACTGTTCCATCATTTACCCCTATCATGGGGGGTATGCATCGCCTGGTGGAAGCGGGTAGAACATCATCGCTGGAGCCCTTGCTATTTAATAAAGCTGGCCATCGAATTGGGATTACTGTCCATCTTGGGGATTTATATATAGGATAACATCAGAGCACCTTAAATATTGTCTATGGGATTTTATTGTGGATGTTTAACGCTGTTTTATTGTATTTTACCTATTTAACCCGGCACTAGCTGTATGTTAGCTGCCCTGAGCCGTTTGGAAGGGTGGGATATAAATCCCAAATAAAAAAAATAATTAAAAAATGACTAATTGCTGAGGTGCATGGAATGCTGTTTTCTTTCCACCAAAGCGGTACCTATTTATCCACTTGCAATTTCTTGTTTTCGAACTGCTAGGTTGGCAGGAGCTGGGGTCAGAGATGGGAGCTTACTCTGCCACGCGACACTTGGGTCTCAAGCTGCTGGGCTACAGACCTTCCAGTGTGCAGCTCAGCATCTTAACCTCTAAGCCACCGTGGCCCTTATGCTATAATACACAGGCCTAAAATATATATATTTCACATCTCGCTGTCTGGCTGTCTTGAGAGCATTGGGCCAGGAGTGCACAATGCAAATAGTTTAAAATAAATCTAAGACAATGAATTCAAATCGGGAGAGAAGAGGAAATATGGTATGCATATTGTATGTGTGTGGGAGAGGGAGAGGGAGAGAGAATGACAGTAATTGACAGGTAAAGGAATTCCTCCCCATGGTGAGGGGGGGAATCTCTGTAAAATCAACAGAAAACCAGCAGGTGGGTTACCAGGGTGATGAGTGTGAAACTGACCAGCTGATGGATGATATTGACCAGAGGGGACTGGCCAGGGCTAGTTATAGTAACTGCTGGCTTATGCTCAAAGGAAAAAGGGGTCGGGTACACCAACATGTTTCCTGGAGTGAATGGAGAATTTTTGGGTTGCCCAGGTGGAAAGATCTGCCCCTGCATTTCCTGCCTCACAGCTGGGAGAATCCCTTTTCTGCGGTTAGGACACTCAGGTTGGCTTCCCCCAGCCAGGAGTGTTTTAAAAATACATTGTCTTTCTTTAAATAGCACAAATTTCATCTGCTCCCGCTGGTTCACTTGAGAGAGTTTTCCTAAAATATCTCTTTTCCATCACCAATATATCTCCTCTCTTTTTTTCCAAGCTTGAAAAATGCTGAATCCTGCTACCCGGATCCAACTCCAAAGAGGAGGATTGGCTAGAGAGACGGCCTCCGTAACGCTAGCATTCCCCAACCCGGCCCAGCATCTGACAGCTTTCCAAGAGCTTCTGGAGAAGTCCAGCAAGAAAAATATGTGTCCTCCTCGGGCAGCTGCTTCACTGCTGAGTTAAACTTTCCTGGTGGAACTTTCCCCCCCCTCCTCTGTTGCTGGCTTTGCTACAGGAGACCTGAGAGTGACCAGGGACTGGGAGTCCGTTGAGCTATTACATAACCCCCAGGAACTCCACAGAAGAAGCGGAGCGGGTTTCCTTAGAAACCAAGAGAGTTTTCTATATAGTTATAGATCTCAATTCCTTCTCGATGGAAGGCCAGATACCTCCCCCTCTTTTTCCCCTTTCTTTTTTTGGAAACATGAAAAAATGGATTTTATTTTTGTACAAGAGAACACAATGGCTATTTATTCCTTCAGATGTTCCTTCTTGTCCCCATTGCTCAGATATTGGACCGGTTGCTTTCCATCTGAAGGGGGATCCCTGAGAGAGCAAACCAAGGTCAATCCAGGGAAGAAAATTCCTTCCCCCCCCCCCCTACAGGTGTCCCTTTGGAGGAGGGAAGGGGCCATGGTATAGCTCGATCCCTTCAGATCTCCAAAGCTAAGCAAGATTGATACTTGGATGGCAGACCACCAAGGAAGTTTCTGCAGAGAGGAAGGCAATGGTAAACCACCTCTGCTTCTCACTTGCCTTGAAAGCCCCTTGCTGGGGTTGCCATAGGTTGACCTGTTATGGTCAGGCCTCACCTGGAGTACTGTGTCCAGTTTTGGGCACCACATTTTAGGAAGGATGTTGACAAGCTCGAGCGTGTCCAGAAGAGGGCAACCAGGATGGTGAGAGGGTTGGAATTCAAGTCTTATGAGGAAAGGCTGAAAGAGTTGGGTATGTTTAGCCTGGGAAAGAGAAGGCTTAGAGGGGACATGATTGCAGTCTTCAAGTATTTGAAGGGCTGTCATGTAGAAGATGGAGCAGATCTATTCTCTCTTGCTCTGGATTGCAAGACTAAATCTAATGGGTGGAAATTACAAGGGAGTCGTTACCGGCTAAATATCAGGAGAAACGTCCTAACTGTGAGAGTGGTTGAGCAGTGGAACAGGCTGCCTCGGGAGGTGGTGCTCCTTTGCTGGACGATTGCAAGCGGAGGTTGGATGACCATCTTTCAGGTATGTTGTAGGGCTATCTTTCGGCAGAGTGCAGGGGGTTGGACTAGATGACCTGTAAGGTCCCTTCCAACTCTAACATTCTATGCTTCTATGACTGTGACTTGACGGCACTTACATTTGTATCCCTTTGGAGGTTCAGGTCACTCCAAAGGGATACAAATGTAAGCGCCATCAAGTCACAGTCATAGAAGCATAGAATGTTAGAGTTGGAAGGGACCTTACAGGTCATCTAGTCCAACCCCCTGCACTCTGCAGGAGCATAGCCGAAAGATAGCCCTACAACATACCTGAAAGATGGTCGCCCAGGCTCCGCTTGAAAACGTCCAGCGAAGGAGGATCCACCACCTCCCGAGGCAGTCTGTTCCACTGCTCAACCACTCTTACAGTCCCCAGATAGGAAAGAAACTCAGCACTGAAGACTTCTTTTCATACCAGCACTAGTGGTAGTGGAAAGTGCTGACAGGTCACAGCTAACATGGCGACCCCATGGGGTTTTCAAGGCAAGAGGCATTCAGAGGTGGTTTGCCATTGCCAGCCTCCACATAACATCCCTGGTATTCCTTGGAGGTCTCCCATCCAGGTACTAACCAGGGCCAACCCGGCTTAGGTTCCGAGATCAGATGAGATCAGGCTAGCCTGGGCTATCCAGGTCAAGGCTACCAGCATTGGACAAGGAGACAAGGACCAAGGGCACAATCTTTTAGGATGTTCTCTCCTTCATAAGCCCCCTCCGAAACAGGCTGAAGCTACACAAGAACAAACCCATTCATCTCAGTGCCCAGCAGGTAGCCATGTTTGACAGTTTTGGAAAAAAACCCAAAGAGGAATATTGTGTTGCTGCACACACACAAAAAGCCATTAAAAAGCACAGGAAGTTTGGAATGCAATTGTAAACCAAAATAGAAGTCCAGTGGTACTTCAAAGGCTAGAAACATTTATTCCAGTATGTGCTTTTGTGAGACAGGGTTCACATCTTCAGATACTGTGACAAGAAAGAAACCCTTTTACCTCATTAAAGAAATTCTGGAAATGTATTTAATGTGAAGGCAACAGTAAAACAAACAAACAAAAAAAGAAACAGAAAATAGCATAGGGGATCTCACAAGATATATTATAATAAGTCTCATTTCCTCCCTTTCCCCCTCTCCCCTTCTGTAATTTTCTGTTTCTGTAATGTCTATAATGAGGTAAAGGCATTTCTTTCTTCTCATTGTATCTGAAGAAGTGAGGTCTGTCTCACAATAGCTCATACTGGAATACATTTCATACATTTTTTAATGTTTTGTTTTGTTTTACTATAGCAGAGTAACACGGCTACCCCACTGGAATCGCAAACCAACCTCCCCTTTTGGCCATCAAGGGGTTCAACAATCTGATAGATGTCTAAATAAATAACATTTATGCCCATACTCTACATGTATCTTTTCTGTACCCATCCCCTTTCCTCACTGCACCAGACCAGCTCTGTGGGGCAAGGAGGCTCAAGCCAAAGAGGCACCAATCCGCTTAGGTGTTCAGGGCAACCATCACTCATCTCTCTGATGACACATAGGCTGTACCAACACCCACATTCTTGCACACAGATTCATGAATCCACTCCTGTACATAAACTGGCACTCACCCAGTGTTTAATTCATAAAAATAGAAGTGCCCAGATTCAGACCTGCCTTGAACCATCTTGCTCAATTATTATGGTATGTAGGGAAGTGAATTGAGGTGACCCGATTAAACAGCAATCTGAATGTTGCTTTGTACAGTGAAGAGTCCTTAACATTGCGACGGCTTTCCCTCAAAGTTTTACTGGCTCATTGGGCAAAATAATGCCACAGTGTGTGAACAAAGGCAGGAAGAATATAACTGTCAGGTGAAGTCTAAGCACAAAATGGTACTGAACTATGTCCACAGGTAGTTCCAGGTGGGCAGCAATGTTGGTCTGAAGCAGTAGAACAAATTTGTGTATTTGAAAAAGTGTGCGTGCACACGAAAGCTCATACCTTGAATAAACCTTTGTTGGTCTTAAAGGTGCCACTGGACTCTACATTTGTTCTATATCCACAGAGTAAGACCAAGATTTACACTGAGAACACAGATCGGGGGCCAATTTAGTCCATTCTCATTTGCACCACAAGTCACGATTAGATACCTTGTGTGCACAGACAATTATTACTGCCCTTCTTTTGCATAGAACAGATCCAGAACCTCTTGTTTCCATCCCCTCTTTGACCTGATGGGGTAGAATACCTAAGCCTCCAATTGCTTAACTGAGGGATGGCCAACTTCTGCTATTTCAGGGGACATTTTAGTCTTTAGATGGTGGGTTAGATCTGTCCCACATAGTTTTTGTCTGTGCAGGTCTCATGAAAAGCTCATCCAACACAGTGGGTTGTATCCTGCCACTTTGCTCAGATAAGCATGGAGCATTCTTCCATCCAAGGAGCATACCTCCAATTGAAGAGGATCTTCCTTTGTGGGAAGAGCCTCTTTCTCTGGGAGAAACCTTCTTGGGCTGGAAGAACATCCCACATTTTGCTAAGTAAAGATATCGGATACAAGCCAGCTGTATAAATTAAACCTCTTCATATGCATAGATGAATACATGAAGACGCCTTATACTGAATCAGATCACTGGTCCATCAAAGTCAGTACTGTCTGCTCGCAGTGGCGGCGGTGGCGGCAGCCGCTCTCCAGGATCACAAGCAAAGGTCTTTCCCATCACCTACTGCCATATCTTTTTACTGGAGATGACAGAGGTTCAACCTGGAACCAAGGAGATGCCCTACCACTGAGCCATGACCCTCCCACAGTAGAGGAGCTAGATTACATAAGAACATAAGAGAAGCCAATGTTGGATCAGGCCAATGGCCCATCCAGTCCAACACTCTGTCACACAGTGGCCAAAAATGCCAGGTGCCATCAGGAGGTCCACCAGTGGGGCCAGGACACTAGAAGCCCTCCCACTATTGACCCCCCCAAGTACCAAGACCCCCCCAAGTCCAGTAGCACTTTAGAGACCAGTGTGATTTTGGGGGTATAAGCTTTTGAGAGTCAAAGCTCCCTGAAGGTGAGACCATGTAGGAGGGCTTCACAGTTGGTTTTCATACATAAGAAAATAAGAACCCTTCCGGATCTGACCAATAGTCCATCTAGTCCAACATCTTGCCTCACACAGTGGCCAACCAATTCCTCTGGAGGGCCAACAACAGGATATAGAGGCTGAGACCTTCTTGATGTTGCCTCCTGGCTCTGGGATTTAGAGACTTAGTGCCTCTGAATGTGGAGGATCCCCACGGCCACCGTGGCTCGTAGCCACTGATAAACTTAACCACCATGAATCTATCTCATCTGTTATGTATTGAGACTGGAACATTCCAGGACTGTTTCTACCAGAGACTGGCTGAGCTTGGAGCTCTAGAACAATATCCCACCAGGACTCTGGAGGTGGCCAGTGAGGAATGAATGGTTCTGACAATGGCCTATCTTTAGTAGCTGTTGGGGTGAGTGGGTGGAGTTGCATGCTATTTAAACAGGGAACTTGCCTTGGCCTTTTGCTTTTTGTTCTTGCTGAATCACTAATAAAGGAGAGCTGAACACTAAGCTTGGGGTCGGACCTTCCATGGAACCCAGTATTTAACATAATCCATGAGCACATGGAGCTGCCTTGTACTGAATCAGACCATAGAGTCAGTCAGGAATAGCTGGAATACATCAAGCTCCAAAAAGAGATCTTGTATTAAAGGATAGAGTGTGTAACCTTTGCACAAGTGCAAACTTTTAAAATTTTGCTGTTGAATGAGATGGCACACAGACTTTCCATCATATCATGACTGAATCCAGGTGGGGGGGACAAAGGGCACACAATTCTGAGGACCTGGGTCAGCCTAGCAGGCTGGAGGTGCAGGCAAAGTGCGGCTGGGGGAACAGCCTGCCTGACCTGATGCAGAATATTGTGTGTGTTCTGCATGCAAGTGAGTTTTTACCTGGATGCCCGTGGCCGGTCCCAGCAGCCTGCTTCCGGGCCCAGATGTAGCCCCAGAGCCACGACTTGGCATCCCTTTCCAAATTCATTCAGTGGGAAAAACCGTGTCGCCGGATGCAAAGAGCTGTTATAGGAAAGCACAGCAGAGGCTCCACAGAGCTACCGTTTTCCCCTCGTGCTCTTGAGAAGATCAGCCTTAAGGCTTCCTGAGGATGTGCTCCCCAGCCTCCGTGGCAGCTTTCGGGGGCTTATCATAACAGACAACTCTGTTTTTCATTTGCAAAAGCATTTCAGTCTCACAGCAACAATAAGTATTATTTTTTGGACAAAAGAGGCTCACCCTTCCAAAGTAAATAATCTGCACAGATGCTGCCACTATACGCTATCGAGAACAGATCACAAGTGCTGCTGAGTGGACTGTACCAAAGAAAGCATATGCAGTAAGCATAGTGTTGGATCCTGGGTATCTTTTCATCGAGTACAAGGTGGGTAGTCAATGTTAGTCTGTCTACAGCAGCAGAAAAGAGCAAGAGTCCAGTAGCACCTTAAAGACTAACAACATTTGTGGCAGGGGATGAGCTTCCGTGAGTCACTGCTGGGCCTATGGTCTAGCGGCTCCAGTTTTTGTGGCTACTCTATCTAACTGCTGTGCCCATCTGTCTTGTTTTATAGCTTGTTTAAATCTTTTTTTAACCCTTTGTTGTGAAAGTCCTTTTATAAAATGTTTTAACTCCCGTTGTCCTCCGCTATGGGCCCCGTTCGTGGGGAGGGCGGAATATAAGCAGAAATGAATAAAATAAATAAATAAATCTCCTGCCACAAATTTTGTTAGACTTTGAGGTGCTCCTGGACACTTGCTCTTTTCTACTGTTCATCTAGTCGTAATGGTCTCCTTCAGCGCAAGGACCTTCTTGCCATAGAGGCAAGCAGCATCACTAGCATAATGAATCTCTGGGATCCTGCCCACAATTAGTAAAAGATATTTCACATAATAAGCAAGATTGTATTTCACATAGATTCCGTGATGTCTGGAAGTCCTTCGCACAGCTCTGTTGAAACGGAGGTGCCACACGGACCTAGATAGGCATTCTTTTAAAAAATGGGGAATAACTTCTCAAATGAGGAAGTCACTGGCTATGCTGAGTTATGCTGTAAGTACATTCACACACTGTGGAATTAATTTATTAATTTTATATTCTTCGTCACTTCATTTATACCCTGCTTTTCTCCCCAGTCTCCTGCCAACCTAGCAGTTCGAAAGCAAGAAATTGCAAGTAGACAAATAGGTACCACTTCGGTGGGAAGGTAACAGCGTTCCGTGCGCCTTGGTGTTTAGTCATGCCGGCCACATGACCACGGAAACGTCTTTGGACAGCACTGGCTCTTCGGCTTTGAAACGGAGATGAGCACCGCAACCCTGGAGTCGGATTCAACTGGCTTTCGAGCAAGGGAACCTTTACCTTTCTCCCCAGTAGGGATCCAAAGCAGCTTACATTGTTCTCCTCTCTTCCATTTTATCCTAACAACAACCCTGTGAAGTATGTGAAGCTGAGAGGATGTGACTGGCCCAGTAAGCTTCCACTGTAGAATGGGTTCGAACCTGGGTCTCCCAGATCCTAGTCAGACCCTCTAACCACTACACTACACCGGCTCTCATTGGCCAGATTCTTATTTATTAGTTAAAAGAAATTTATATCCTGGACCTCATTCCTCACGGAAGGATGCATGGTAGCGTATTCCTAGTCTAATATAAAACAACAACATTCCATATAGTCAGTGTTCCCTCTAAGCTGAGTTAGTGTGAGCTAGCTCACAGTTTTTTAGCCTCTGGCTCACACATTTTTGTCTTCGCTCCGGAAGGATGGCTCCATAATCAATAGCCTCAAGTGTCGTGATAAATATTGGAGAAGGACTCAAAGGTATACCATGCTACTTGTTTCTCAAAATTATCCCTACAAACTGTTCTGTCTTGCAAGGGCTTCCTGAAGGCTCATGGAGAAGGTGTACTTCTTACTGCCTCTCAAAAGCCATCCCTGAGGACTCCAACCACGACAGAGAAAGCCCCTGACCAAGATGAGACAGTTTTCACTAGCTGTCCACAATGGTACCACTAACAGAAGCTACTTGGATGAGTGGATTGGTAACCTAGGTGTGAAAGGTATCATTGTACCCCAGAAACACAGCCAATCAGAACAGTAATCTGAATCAGCCAATAGAAGCAGTGTACTGGAAAAGATGGGTGGGGTGTAGGTTGCCAGACAGAAATTCGCTTCCGAATGCTAGTTTAACATGTGTGAGAATGAAAGGTCTGAGGAGAGGTTAGATCTTTGGGTCAAGATCCCCTCTCAGGCTACCTGAGGTGTTACAGCATGCGAGCAGGTCTAGTGTGTAGGACTAATGTGTCATGTAGTTGCAGCAGAGTGCTGCGTTGTTATAGACCTACCTGAGAGAAGGTTTTTCTGAGGCATGCACAGTTTGATTAAATATTAATATTTTACTTTAAGTTGTGGGTGTTTTCCTGGATCAACTTTGTCTTTGTTCACTTTTAAAAAGCAAACCCCATCTTGTTAATGTCAGGTTATCTCGAGCAGGTCTAGTGTGTAGGACTAATGTGTCATGTAGTTGCAGCAGAGTGCTGCGTTGTTATAGACCTACCTGAGAGAAGGTTTTTCTGAGGCATGCACAGTTTGATTAAATATTAATATTTTACTTTAAGTTGTGGGTGTTTTCCTGGATCAACTTTGTCTTTGTTCACTTTTAAAAAGCAAACCCCATCTCGTTAATGTCAGGTTATCTCTGTTAGTAACCCAGGCCCAAATTCGATCTCCTCAAGCTGCGTTCTTTTCGATTTCCCACTGGGAATGCTGGTGCGGTGACATAGATGGGAAAGGAGGTCGTGACAGATGGAGAAATCCTGTGGGATGCTGCCTAGCTCCCAGGAAAGTTGGGTACCCAAAGGTTGGGTGAGAGAAAATTATGAGAGATAAATTAGACAAAATATGTGTATTTAATAGAAAGTACACTAAAACTCTTGCTTTAAAAACATAGGCACATTCCGCCCTTTAGGTCTCCTGAGTCTTTCAAGCTCTTTTAAATCTTTATAAATTGGGGGTAGGGGGAGCTTCAAAGGTAGAATCCCACCCAGCGTTTTAATCCTGCAGTAGTCCTCTCTCCTCTCTTTTTCTAGGAAAGATCCTCAGAAGAAAGTCCTGTCCCACCAAGCCATCTGGCAGCAGGACAAATATCAATTCGTTATGAAGAGAGAGAATCCAGATAAGACTGTTTAAATCCTATAATCCAACAAGATTTGTTGTGCCTGATGCTGGAGTTTTTTTTAACTGGAATTCCAGATGTTTAAT